>NW_028243970.1:0-289643 GCF_964263255.1 Lissotriton vulgaris
AGAACACCCCCTGCAGCTCCAGGACATCATGCTGCATGGACAAAGAGAATGCATTTTTGAAAGCACAGCATAAAAATGAACATCCCAAGTCACTTTGACAGCAGTGGCAGGACTTGAACCCTTGTCTGGTGAAAACCTGTGACACCAGAGGCATAAAACATACCATTGAGCTAGAGCTCCTTGGATGCACCAGAGAGGAAGCCCCCACACACTTGTCGAGCAAAAGAGTAAACCCCACAGGAAACTCCCAACACACCAATAAAGGAAGTGCTCAGCAACCTCCATGAAACACTGCCCCTAAACATCAATCTTGCATGTGAGACCGGAAAAATAAACAAAAAGGGCAGCCCTGTTGGCTCCACCCACAGCCACATATGAAGAACATGGCTTCAGGGGCCGGACGCTGCACTAAAGCACCTGCGCTGAAACGACCTGGGGCCAGAACACCAGGAGGGCTCCCCGCCCCAGCCCAGAACACGAACGGGGAGCATCCTGACCCCAGAACAGGAGCGTGGCCGACCGGAGGACCGGAGCAGCCGCACCGAGAGAAATTTGAAAAGACAAATAACAGAAACATTTTAAAATGCTAAAGAAACACTCACGGCACCGCCAAACCATCCAGAAGCAAACCGGAACAGAGGCAGGAACCGGGAGCACCAGCGTTCCGACAGCTGTCGGAGCAGAAAAAAAACAGGCATGGCGGTGGGTGGGTGGGGCTTAGGTAACCTTCTAACTTTGGATTTCTGGCGTTTTGATTGGCTGGGTGGAGGCAGGACTGCCTCACGTAGTAAGGACTGGGACGGGGAGGACCCATGAGGGGGTAATGTTCTAAGAAGATCAAGTGGCTGGCCCATGTAAATATCACTGCATGATTTGGACCTAGCTACTCTTTGAGAAGATCCTTCCTCTATCCTGTTCACTGCGGTCAGTGCCATTAAATCAAGATATTTGGAGAGTGTAGCTGCTCAGAACAAATCACTTAGTTCCATGGGTAGCCTCACAAGGCTTTTTTATTGCATACATCCGTGCCTGAGGCAGAGGAGTTTCTAAACTACATCCAATCACCACTTTCTCTATCACTTTTTTTCCAGTTCAGGAAACACATGTCTAGAGGGGTTTTGGGTCAGCTCACTTCATCCATTTGTCTGTTCAACAATTGTTCAAATTTTGCCTCTACTCCCTGCATCGTACAGCATGGAACAATGGGTTAGGCTCCTTCATCCATTGGCTGCAGTGCACTATGTATTGCACCCTTTTGCCAGATCACATATGCATATCTGCTTAAAAATACGTGCACTTCAGTTCCAGTCTTTACCCTTTTTTATTTATTTTTTAGTCACCCTTGCATGTTTAATCAAATGTTTTTAGATTGTGATAATTTGAGCCAATAGTACATTTTCTTTGTGTCAGTAATACTCCTATTTTCCTGTTATGTGCATTAAAATAATTAAGCGAAGGAGAATTCCCACTTGACCTGTATTTCTTCTCTTATCTCTAAATAGTACTGTGTGTTCTGACCATGAAAACACTAACAGCATATATACTTTATATGAAAACATTTATTTTTATTTTGTCATTTTATTCTACTTAGTATCATCAATACATGTATTATTTTCATAAATCCATTGGTTTTACAACATTTTGCTCCTCTGTGCCTCAATATTTGAAATTTAGCATTTGTTTAACAACGACTAAATAAAAAACACAATACATACTACATGAAAGGTACTTTGAATCCCCATCCTGCACTCACTCATAGATGCTGCAAACATACCTATCATACCATCCTTCCCAACACCGTCCCAGCACTATCACACATACCCAAAGCAAGTAAGACTATGGGGAAGGTGTTTCTCTTTCATTTGTTGTAGTGATGTGGGCTGGGGCCACTTCTAAAAATGGTCAAGGCATATTTCAGTGTGGAAATAGCCTTTGTCCAAACACCTTCTTCAGGACCACACTAATTGAGAAACATCATAGTTGGCTGGGGGGTTTAAAAAAGAACATCAATGCAAATTCAGCTATGATGATAATCAAGGGTACAGATCAGACGAAGCATCTTATTATGATGTAGAAAGTTAGTGTGCTCCTCCAGTGTAGACAAGCTGCTGGCGCAATTTTGAATGATCCCCAGGGGCCCTCTCCTAATTTGGGATTTCTCTCTATGCTCTCATGGAATATCCTTATCCTATATTTCTATAAGCATCCTCCTGATACATATTAATTTAATCGTTTAATTCAGGATATTATTTTCCTCCGCCATTTAATGAAAACCGCTAACGGGCTGACAAAGGGGTCCCTCACATGTCAAATGTCACATGTGACAAACCCCTTTGTCAACCCATTAGCATTTTGTATCTTATAACGGTACAAAAGAGTTGCAGCAAAACAGCCTTCACAGCTCTAATGGGTACAGCTAATACACAAGTTCCCGTTATTGTGATAATAACTGTAAAAAGAGTCAGGCTGGGGAAAGAGCTAGCAATGGGGCAGAATTGGGATAAAGAGGGTAAAAGGGAGTCTGGGGCAGTTGTTGTTAAATACCATTTTCCAATGTTTCATGTGAATGCTTCAGTGCAACAATTCAACATTAGTATAATAAGAGTGATTATATTAATCACAAAAGTAGACTGTCATTAATTAGGCACACTGACCTTACTTGTGGACTGCTCCCTTCCCTGCGTTGCTCGCCTGGTAGCTGCTGCCCTTGCTGAGCCTCTGGTCAGGAGTTTGAGGCCCTCCTCCACCCGGAAGGCTCCTGTCTGCATCTCATCTCTGGTTGTCTAGTGGTAGAGCGTCACTTCTCTGCTGCTGGACTACAATTCTGTCTCTCTTTTTCTGCCTCTTTTACCTTTCTTCTGCTACTGCCTTTTTTCTCTTTTTGCACTTTTGAACTTTTCTCTTGCTTTGTCTCTCTTCTCCTTGTGTGCTCTTTCTGCCTCTTTTGCATCTCTTCTGTCTTTTGTCTGCTATTTGCACTTTTGCACTGTTCTCTTGCTTCGTCACTCTTACCACTGCAATTCCTGTGGGCCGCCCCCCTCCAGTGACTCTTTCCCTCTCCCCGCGTTTCCCACCTCCCATCTGTCCAGCCCCCACACACTACATAATGGCGACCGCTGGACGGCCACGCAGACCGGGCAGGCAGCTGGAGTGTCAAAGTTAAGCCTTTATGCTCCCACCTGTGCCTGGACAGCACCCAGTGCCACAGACCCTGGTTCTCGGACCTCCCACCAATACGAAGCTAGCACCCTCCTTGCCCCCAACACAGACGCCATGTTCCTACCACCTCACATCACCGAAGGGCACCCAAGGACCCTTCTCCTGCTGAAACTACAGCTACACCCTCGCCCACCTCCACACATCAGCTCCTCTCGCCACTCACCCGAATAGTTGTGTTCTACAGGCCTGTCCTACCTGCTAGGTGAGTGGCAAGACAGGGGGGAAATGCGAGGCCCCCCTGCAACATTTTCCTGTCAGCACCCTCTTTGAAAGGATGGGCATCAATATCATTGGGCCTCTGGATCCCAGACAGACAAGGGCAACAGATTTGTTCTGGTCTGAGGGAACCCACAGGGGGAAACAAGCATCCTGGGACCGGTTTCAGGGTATGTCACCCTTCTTCAGCCAGAAACCGGTCCCAGGATGCTTGTTTCCGGTTCAGTGAGGACCTGGCTTGGCAGTTCTGTCTGGACTGTTCCCATAAGGCACAGGGGCGAGACTGATTTGCATAGGACTGGGTCTAAACTGGGGTGGCTTGGTGAGAAAAAGTACAATGGATTCAACCAAGATCTCTTGACTGGGGGTGTGTAGGACTTGGCCCTTTCCCCAGAAATTTTTCGCTTATTATTCCTAATTTAGGATAACCCCCATAGTAACAAAAGTGTATAGGCCTTGTGTAGTGGAGAAAGCCCTGTGTAATGTCAATTAATTTTAAGGTGCAGGTGCTTCCTTCCCCTAACATGGCTGCCACTGACCCCTGCTACTGCAGCGCGGTCTTTGTGGGCGTATTCTAGTAGCCAGGAGCTGGCTAGAACCCTCAGACAATGTATCTATACTAGCCTGCCAGCCTGCCCATAGCCAGAATGGTGGAACCTCCTAGAACCTCCTGGAACCTTCTGGAACAGGTGAGGTGACACCAACTGCCACTGCCAACTGTCAACTGGCACTATATAAGGAAAGGGAGGGAAACTTTCCTGTCAGATTGAGGGAACACTGACCTGGGGGACAACCTACGCAGGAGTTCTATGCAGTGGGGCCTAGACAAGGACCTATGACACTGGGAGTGACAGGGCCTAGGTGCCGCCTACCAAGTGTTGAGGGATCCTGAACTTGCCCCATGATCTGGCCCGGCGGAAGGGGAACCCAGGGACCACTTGAAGGGAACTGGCTGAGGAGATTTGATATCAGCCAACAACTCAACCCCCCTCCCCCGCCTTCAAGGAACCCAGAGACTGCTATTTACAAGGGCGCAAGAAACATAAAGCACCAAGAAGAAACCAAACCACCATAGGACTATTGAGAAATCAACCAGGTATTGGCGCTGTGTCGCCCCCCCGCGCTCCCTGACGCCACCTGGGACCCCTTTTGCTGGTTTGCCACTGTTGTGAGGCCTGTCCTGTTGGTCCTGCTGATCTGATTCCAACTTAAATGAACTGTCTGCTGGCTAAGCGCCCCTATTCCCTAGTGCTAGCATCCTGGACTACCTGTCCTGCCGGTGCTGTCTGAACTGTCTTATCTATGGGAAGGGCCCCTGCGAAGCGCTGTACTAGAGAAGTGCTATCTCCAGGACTGCCATATTCCCTTCCCCTACAACTGACACCAGAAATCCATTACCAGCGCTGTGAATGGGTTGCACTGTGTACCTGATCCCTGAAACCCACTACCAGCGCTGTGACTGCGAAGCGTTGTGAACCTGTGAGCTCTGCTGCTGCCTGGGGACCCTTGAGGTACTGTGAAGCGCTGTACATCCAGCATCTGTCATTAATTTCAAACGCTGCATCAGCGAAGCGCTGTGAGCCCAGGACCTGAATTTGCTGCCTGGCGCTGTGTCAGAAAGCGCCCTGTGCCCAAGATCATTGCCGCTAGTGTGAGCGCTGAGGCTGTGGAGAGCACTGTGAGGAAGAGCGCTGTTATGCCCCAGAACACCTCAGCCAGTGCGAGCGCTATGGAAGTGTAGAGTGCTATGAGGAGAAACTGTAGTTGGGACCTGTTGGCCCTGATCAGGCCCATAAAAGCATCTGAACTGGGCCTGGTCCCATTTAAGAATTAACCCCCGGTTAGGGGTCTATTATGTCCCTGGTGATTCTTGCCACTGAGAAGGGTTAACAAGTTAAGGGGCTGCTGGGCCACTAAGGTTAACCCCGGCCTGGGAGTAAAGTTAAGTGCTCATTTTGGCCTTATACCGGGTTAGTGCTGGCTAATGCAATGGTTATCTTTGATGCCAGGTTTATTCTTGATGCAATATCTCCTTGCTGTAATGTGTATTCCTGATGAATTGGTTATTGATGCTACAGGGATTAATAACTTGCTCCCTTTGCTCACATAATGAAATGTTGACCCCCAGTTAAATGCAAAGGTTACCCTGGCCTAATGAAATGTGGGTTTTTGCATAATGACATGTTGCCTGATCTTTAAGGAAGTGTTTTCTACTCCTGCCTGATGCCAGGGTCTCTGAAAGACCTACATTTATATAATGAAATGTGTCTGCATAGGGAAGGGTTATATGCCAAGTGCAATGTTCCTTAAGTACAACTCCAGGAAATGTTTAATGCTGGGTAATGTAACGTTTTAACCTTTATTGAAATAAGTTACTGCTAATGAGAATATGAAAGGCTCTACATGAAATGTTGTTCTCACCTGCGAACAGGATACTTCCTAATGAAAGGTCCCTACTAGATTAAGGGGGTGTTTACCCTGGTATTGGACTGTTTTAGAGGTCCCAAGGCCCACAGTTTATAGGCCTCAATTCATAAAAGGTTAACCCCTGATTAAAGGATGTAATAGAATGCCTACAGTACCAGGATGAAGAGTATTAGCGAGGGCTAGGCCCAAACTGAGGGATTATCCCTATTTCGCCTAGTGTCCTGCTCAGCCTAGGCCTTTTGCATGGTTTACCTGTTACTTCTGCTCAGAGAAGTGGTTACTTCCTGGATGAAATGTTGGTGCATAACTAATGAAAAATTATACTGCAACTATGGAACTGCTTAATGCTCATTCCTGCTGGGAGTGATTTTTAAAATGATTAATCCTGCACAAGGGGATGTTTATCCTTAATGAAATGTTTTCTCCCCTTTAGTGAAGCATTACTGGAAGCCTACAATTATTTATTGACATGTTCTTTGCTGTGGAACGCTCACCCTTGTTTGGTGAGGAGTGGGTAATATGTCTACAGAACTAATAAGATGCAATGTAATTTGGTTGCCTTTATAATGTATTTCTTACAGTTGCTGACAAGAAGCAAGGCTAAGGTCAGGCCTGTGTTTATCTGTACTTAATATTATCTATTATTCAATATTTATCTGATATTTAATATTTATTCCTCTGAGTATTTATTACAAAGTGTTGAAACATATGTATTCTGAAGGAAAACTAATAAGTAATTGATACTGCAATTTTTGATTACCCTGACTCTGCTCTATATAAAAGTTATCTAATTTTTATACAAACTAACTGGAGTGGTGTCACTCATTGCGTGCCCAATTTTACTGTTTCAGTGGATGCGTGTGCTGTATGGTCGCTTTACACATAAGCTTTCGGATGCCTACCCGCTCGTGCCATGCTACCCTCCGGGAGCTGGTGACCCGAGTTCCAACATATTGGTGTCGAGCGGTGGGATCCAGGACCTGTGACCATGCAGCACCCTCCAGTGGGACAGGGTGCACAGCAATTAGACTACACACCTATTGTGTGTGCAAGCCTAAGTAATTGACCCCTCCACTGTCTAGCCTGTAGAGTGTATCAACACCTGTTTGACCTAATCCTGTCTCCCACGTACTGGTATCTGTTCCCAGATTTATCTGAGTCCCCACCTGGCATAATGGAGTTTTGTCAGGGGATGGGGGTGCCTGTTGGGCGGAGAACCGGGAAGAAGGAACTCCGTATCGCTTTGAGGGCATGGGTAGGAGCCCACCTAGAGGGGAGAGAGGATGGGGGACCGGAGGGGCGGGTCACACCAAGGGAGGCGGGCACACCAGAAGACCCAGGCCTACTTAACATTGTTGAGTCTGACAATGTGCTACCGGGGAGATGTTCTGGGGCAGGCAGTAGAGTATCTGGGGGGTGTGCGTCGTCGAAGATGCTAGAGCACGAGAGGGAGAGTGAGAGCCTTGCAATGGAAGAAAGGAAGCTGGCGCACCAGCTTCAGCTAAAAGAGTTAGAGCTGAAAGCCTTTGAATTATGTGCGCCAGGTACTCCTAATGGTGGCAGCGTACCCGAGGTTCGGGGTTCAGACCAGTCACAGGGTGTAGAATCTGGACTGGGGTTTCAGGTTCAGGAGTTGCCTGACCTGGAGGGTGGGGTACCAGTAACTAAGGACCCTATCGGTGTGACTCACAGGGGTACCTCTCCGGGTAGGAGGGTGCGGAACTCTGGGAGGTGGTGCGGAGGGAGGAAGGACTCTCCTCTAGCACCGGACCAGCCACAGGGTGCAGATCCCGGGTTGGGGGCCAGGTACAGGGGTTGCCTGACCTGGCGGGAGGGATCTCTGTAATCAGAGTCTCCCCGGTTGTGACTCTTAGGGGTACTACTCCAGTTGGGAGGATGCTGTACTCTAAGAGGGGTTGCAGGGAGAGGGAGGACTCACCCCTGTCACCAGTTCAACCTAAGGGTTTAGACTCTAGGTTGAGAAGAAGAGTGGTCCAAAGGTACCACGGGCCTGGGGCTACTGCCCCCCACTCTGAGAGAAAGCAAGGGCCAGAGGCTTCTGGATTGTCTAGAGGTCAGTCCTGGCCGTATCCTACTAGGGAACACCAGTGGGGTGGTTTGATTGGTGAAGAACTGGCGGATGCCATCGAAGTAATGGGCCTGCGTCCACCTTTTTCCGCCCCAAGCAGGGAAGCCCATCAAGGTGATGATCGGTCTACCCTGGCTTTTGGCTGGGGGGAAAAGGTGTGTAGGACTTGGCCCTTTCCCCAGAAATGTTTTGCTTTTTATTCCTAATTTAGGATGTCCCCCATAGTAACAAAAGTGTATAGGCCTTGTGTAGTGGAGAATGCCCTGTGTAATGTCAAACTAATGTTAAGGTGCAGGTGCTTCCTTCCCCTAACATGGCTGCCACTGACCCCTGCTACTGCAGCGCGGTCTTTGTGGGCGCATTCTAGTAGCCAGGAGCTGGCTAGAACCCTCAGACAATGTACCTATACTAGCCTGCCAGCCTGCCCATAGCCAGAATGGCGGAACCTCCTAGAACCTCCTGGAACCTTCTGGAACAGGTGAGGTGACACCAACTGCTACTGCCAACTGTGAACTGGCACTATATAAGGAAAGGGAGGGAAACTTTCCTGTCAGATTGAGGGAACACTGACCTGGGGGAGAACCTACGCAGGAGTTCTAGGCAGTGGGGCCTAGACAGGGACCTATGACACTGGGTGTGACTGGGCCTAGGTGCTGCCTACCAAGTGTTGAGGGATCCGGAACTTGCCCCCTTATCTGGCCCGGCTGAAGGGGAACCCAGGGACCATTTGAAGGGAATTGGCTGAGGAGATTTGATATCAGCCAACAACTCAAACCCCCCCCTTTCAAGGAACCCAGAGACTGCTATTTACAAGGGTGCAAGAAACATAAAGCGCCAAGAAGAAACCAAACCACCACAGGACTATTGAGAAATAAACCATGTATTGGCGCTGTGTCGCTCCCCGTGCTCCCTGGCGCCACCTGGGACCCCTTTTGCTGGTTTGCCACTGTCGTGAGGCCTGTCCTGTTGGTCCTGCTGATCTGATTCCAACTTAAATGAACTGTCTGCTGGCTAAGGGGCCCTATTCCCTAGCGCTAGCATCCTGGATTACCTCTCCTGCCGGTGCTGTCTGAACTGTCTTATCTATGGGAAAGTCCCCTGCGAAGCGCTGTACCAGAGAAGCGCTATCTCAAGGACTGCCATATTCCCTTCCCCTACAACTGACACCAGAAATCCATTACCAGCGCGGTGAATGGGTCGCACTTTGTACATGATCCCTGAAACCCACTACCAGCGCTGTGACTGCAAAGCGTTGTGAACCTGTGAGCTCTGCTGCTGCCTGGGGACCCTTGAGGCACTGTGAAGCGCTGTACATCCAGCATCTGTCATTAATTTCAAGCGCTGCATCAGCGAGGCGCTGCGGGCCCAGGACCTGAATTTGCTGCCTGGCGCTGTGTCAGAAAGCGCCCTGTGCTCAAGGTCATTGCCGCTAGTGTGAGCGCTGAGGCTGTGGAGAGCACTGTAAGGAAGAGCGCTGTTATGCCCCAGAACACCTCAGCCAGTGCGAGCGCTATGGAAGTGTAGAGTGCTATGAGGAGAAACTGTAGTTGGGCCCTGTTGGCCCTGATCAGGCCCATAAAAGCATTTGAACTGGGCCTGGTTCCATTTAAGAATTAACCCCCGGTTAGGGGTCTATTATGGCCCTGGTGATTCTTGCCACTGAGAAGGGTTAACAAGTTAAGGGGCTGCTGGGCCACTAAGGTTAACCCCGGCCTGGGAGTAAAGTTAAGAGCTCATTTTGGCCTTATACCGGGTTAGTGCTGGCTAATGCAATGGTTATCTTTGATGCCAGGTTTATTCTTGATGCAATATCTCCTTGCTGTAATGTGTCTTCCTGATGAATTGGTAATTGATGCTACAGGGATTAATAACTTGCTCCCTTTGCTCACTTAATGAAATGTTGACCCCCAGTTAAATGCAAAGGTTACCCTGGCCTAATGAAATGTGGGTTTTTGCATAATGACATGTTGCCGGATCTTTAAGGAAGTGTTTTCTACTCCTGCCTGATGCCAGGGTCTCTGAAACACCTACATTTATATAATGAAATGTGCCTGCATAGGGAAGGGTTATATGCCAAGTGCAATGTTCCTTAAGTACAACTCCAGGAAATGTTTAATGCTGGGTAATGTAATGTTTTAACCTTTATCGAAATAAGTTACTGCTAATGAGAATATGAAAGGCTCTATATGAAATGTTGTTCTCACCTGCGAACAGGATACTTCCTAATGAAAGGTCCCTACTAGATTAAGGGGGTGTTTACCCTGGTATTGGACTGTTTTAGAGGTCCCAAGGCCCACAGTTTATAGGCCTCAATTCATAAAAGGTTAACCCCTGATTAGAGGATGTAATAGAATGCCTACAGTACCAGGATGAAGACTATTAGCGAGGGCTAGGCCCAAACCCAGGGATTATCCCTATTTCGCCTAGTGTCCTGCTCAGCCTAGGCCTTATGCATGGTTTACCTGTTACTTCTGCTCAGAGAAGTGGTTACTTCCTGGATGAAATGTTGGTGCATAACTAATGAAAAGTTCTACTGCAGCTATGGAACTGCTTAATGCTCATTCCTGCTGGGAGTGATTCTTAAAATGGTTAATCCTGCACAAGGGGATGTTCATCCTTAATGAAATGTTTTCTCCCCTTTAGTGAAGCATTACTGGAAGCCTACAGTTATTTATTTACATGTTCTTTGCTGTGGAACGCTCACCCTTGTTTGGTGAGGAGTGGGTAATATGTCTACAGAACTAATAAGATGCAATGTCATTTGGTTGCCTTTATGATGTATTTCTTACAGGTGCTGACAAGAAGCAAGGCTAAGGTCAGGCCTGTGTTTATCTGTACTTAATATTATCTATTATTCAATATTTATCTGATATTTAATATTTATTCCTCTGAGTATTTATTACAAAGTGTTGAAACATATGTATTCTGAAGGAAAACTAATAAGTAATTGATGCTGTAATTTTTGATTACCCTGACTCTGCTCTATATAAAAGTTATCTAATTTTTATACAAACTAACTGGAGTGGTGTCACTCATTGCGTGCCCAATTTTACTGTTTCAGTGGATGCTTGTGCTGTATGGTCGCTTTACACATAAGCTTTCGGATGCCTACCCGCTCGTGCCATGCTACCCTCCGGGAGCTGGTGACCCGAGTTCCAACATATTGGTGTCGAGCGGTGGGATCCAGGACCTGTGACCATGCAGCACCCTCCAGTGGGACAGGGTGCACAGCAATTAGACTACACACCTATTGTGTGTGCAAGCCTAAGTAATTGACCCCTCCACTGTCTAGCCTGTAGAGTGTATCAAGATCTGTTTGACCTAATCCTGTCACCCACGTCCTGGTATCTGTTCCCAGATTTATCTGAGTCCCCACCTGGCATAATGGAGTTTTGTCAGGGGATGGGGGTGCCTGTTGAGCGGAGAACCGGGAAGAAGGAAATCTATACCGCTTTGAGGGCATGGGTAGGAGCCCACCCAGAGGGGAGAGAGGATGGGGGACCGGAGGGGCGGGTCACACCTAGGGAGGCGGGCACACCAGAAGACCCAGGCCTACTTAACATTGTTGAGTCTGACAATGTGCTACCGGGGAGATGTTCTGAGGCAGGGAGTAGAGTATCTGGGGGTTGTGCGTCGTCGAAGATGCTAGAGCACGAGAGGGAGAGTGAGAGCCTTGCAATGGAAGAAAGGAAGCTGGCGCACCAGCTTCAGCTAAAAGAGTTAGAGCTGAAAGCCTTGGAATTATGTGCGCCAGGTACTCCTAATGGTGGCAGCGTACCAGAGGTTCGGGGTTCAGACCAGTCACAGGGTGTAGAATCTGGACTGGGGTTTCAGGTTCAGGAGTTGCCTGACCTGGAGGGTGGGATACCGGTAACTAAGGACCCTATCGGTGTGACTCACAGGGGTACCTCTCCTGGTAGGAGGGTGCGGAACTCTGGGAGGGGGTGCGGAGGGAGGAAGGACTCTCCTCTGGCACCGGACCAGCCACAGGGTGCAGATCCCGGGTTGGGTGGCCAGGTACAGGGGTTGCCTGACCTGGAGGGAGGGATCTCTGTAATCAGAGTCTCCCCGGTTGTGACACTTAGGGGTACTACTCCAGTTGGGAGGATGCTGAACTCTAAGAGGGGTTGCAGGGAGAGGGAGGACTCACCCCTGTCACCAGTTCAACCTAAGGGTTTAGACTCTAGGTTGAGAAGAAGAGTGGTCCAAAGGTACCACGGGCCTGGGGCTACTGCCCCCCACTCTGAGAGAAAGCAAGGGCCAGAGGCTTCTGAATTGTCTAGAGGTCAGTCCTGGCCGTATCCCACTAGGGAACACCAGTGGGGTGGTTTGATTGGTGAAGAACTGGCGGATGCCATCGAAGTAATGGGCCTGCGTCCACTTTTTTCCGCCCCAAGCAGGGAAGCCCATCAAGGTGATGATCGGTCTGCCCTGGTTTTTGGTTGGGGGGAGATGTGTAGGACTTGGCCCTTTCCCTAGAAATGTTTTGCTTTTTATTCCTAATTTAGGATGTCCCCCATAGTAACAAAAGTGTATAGGCCTTGTGTAGTGGAGAATGCCCTGTGTAATGTCAAACTAATGTTAAGGTGCAGGTGCTTCCTTCCCCTAACATGGCTGCCACTGACCCCTGCTACTGCAGTGCGGTCTTTGTGGGCACATTCTAGTAGCCATGAGCTGGCTAGAACCCTCAGACAATGTATCTATACTAGCCTGCAGCCTGCCCATAGCCAGAATGGTGGAACCTCCTAGAACCTCCTGGAACCTTCTGGAACAGGTGAGGTGACACCAACTGCCACTGCCAACTGTCAACTGGCGCTATATATGGAAAGGGAGGGAAACTTTCCTGTCAGATTGAGGGAACACTGACCTGGGGGAGAACCTACGCAGGAGTTCTAGGCAGTGGGACCTAGACAGGGACCTATGACACTGGGAGTGACAGGGCCTAGGTGCTGCCTACCAAGTGTTGAGGGATCCTGAACTTGCCCCCTGATCTGGCCCGGCGAAAGGGGAATCCAGGGACCACTTGAAGGGAATTGGCTGAGGAGATTTGATATCAGCCAACAACTCAACCCCCCCCCTTCAAGGAACCCAGAGACTGCTATTTACAAGGGCGCAAGAAACATAAAGCCCCAAGAAGAAACCAAACCACCACAGGACTATTTAGAAATCAACCAGGTATTGGCGCTGTGTCGCTCCCCGCGCACCCTGAGGCCACCTGGGACCCCTTTTGCTGGTTTGCCACTGTTGTGAGGCCTATCCTGTTGGTCCTGCTGATCTGATTCCAACTTAAATGAACTGTCTGCTGGCTAAGCGCCCCTATTCCCTAGCGCTAGCATCCTGGACTACCTGTCCTGCCGGTGCTGTCTGAACTGTCTTATCTATGGGAAGAGCCCCTGCGAACAGCTGTACCATAGAAGCGCTGTCTCCAGGACTGCCATATTCCCTTCCCCTACAACTGACACCAGAAATCCATTACCAGCGCTGTGAATGGGTCGCACTGTGTACCTGATCCCTGAAACCCACTACCAGCGCTGTGACTGCGAAGCGTTGTGAACCTGTGAGCTCTGCTGCTGCCTGGGGACCCTTGAGGTACTGTGAAGCGCTGTACATCCAGCATCTGTCATTAATTTCAAACGCTGCATCAGCGAGGCGCTGTGGGCCCAGGACCTGAATTTGCTGCCTGGCACTGTGTCAGAAAGCGCCCTGTGCCCAAGATCATTGCCGCTAGTGTGAACGCTGAGGCTGTGGAGAGCACTATGAGGAAGAGCGCTGTTATGCCCCCGAACACCTCAGCCAGTGCGAGCGCTATGGAAGTGTAGAGTGCTATGAGGAGAAACTGTAGTTGGGCCCTGTTGGCCCTGATCAGGCCCATAAAAGCATCTGAACTAGGCCTGGTCCCATTTAAGAATTAACCCCCGGTTAGGGGTCTATTATGGCCCTGGTGATTCTTGCCACTGAGAAGGGTTAACAAGTTAAGGGGCTGCTGGGCCACTAAGGTTAACCCCGGCCTGGGAGTAAAGTGCTCATTTTGGCCTTATACCAAGTTAGTGCTGGCTATTGCAATGGTTATCTTTGATGCCAGGTTTATTCTTGATGCAATATCTCCTTGCTGTAATGTGTATTCCTGATGAATTGGTTATTGATGCTACAGGGATTAATAACTTGCTCCCTTTGCTCACTTAATGAAATGTTGACCCCCAATTAAATGCAAAGGTTACCCTGGCCTAATTAAATGTGGGTTTTTGCATAATGACATGTTGCCGGATCTTTAAGGAAGTGTTTTCTACTCCTACCTGATGCCAGGGTCTCTGAAACACCTACATTTATATAATGAAATGCGTCTGCATAGGGAAGGGTTATATGCCAAGTGCAATGTTCCTTAAGTACAACTCCAGGAAATGTTTAATGCTGGGTAATGTAACATTTTAACCTTTATTGAAATAAGTTACTGATAATGAGAATATGAATGGCTCTACATGAAATGTTGTTCTCACCTGCGAACAGGATACTTCCTAATGAAAGGTCCCTACTAGATTAAGGGGGTGTTTACCCTGGTATAGGACTTTTTTAGAGGTCCCAAGGCCCACAGTTTATAGGTCTCAATTCATAAAAAGGTTAACCCCTGATTAGAGGATGTAATAGAATGCCTACAGTACCAGGATGAAGAGTATTAGCGAGGGCTAGGCCCAAACCCAGGGATTATCCCTATTTCGCCTAGTGTCCTGCTCAGCCTAGGCCTTATGCATGGTTTACCTGTTACTTCTGCTCAGAGAAGTGGTTTCATCCTGGATGAAATGTTGGTGCATAACTAATGAAAGGTTATACTGCAACTATGGAACTGCTTAATGCTCATTCCTGCTGGGAGTGATTCTTAAAATGGTTAATCCTGCACAAGGGGATGTTTATCCTTAATGAAATGTTTTCTCCCCTTTAGTGACGCATTACTGGAAGCCTACAGTTATTTATTTACATGTTCTTTGCTGTGGAACGCTCACCCTTGTTTGGTGAGGAGTGGGTAATATGTCTACAGAACTAATAAGATGCAATGTCATTTGGTTGCCTTTATAATGTATTTCTTACAGGTGCTGACAAGAAGCAAGGCTAAGGTCAGGCCTGTGGTTATCTGTACTTAATATTATCTATTATTCAATATTTATCTGATATTTAATATTTATTCCTCTGAGTATTTATTACAAAGTGTTGAAACATATGTATTCTGAAGGAAAACTAATAAGTAATTGATACTGTAATTTTTGATTACCCTGACTCTGCTCTATATAAAAGTTATCTAATTTTTATACAAACTAACTGGAGTGGTGTCACTCATTGTGTGCCCAATTTTACTGTTTCAGTGGATGCGTGTGCTGTATGGTCGCTTTACACATAAGCTTTCGGATGCCTACCCGCTCGTGCCATGCTACCCTCCGGGAGCTGGTGACCCGAGTTCCAACATATTGGTGTCGAGCGGTGGGATCCAGGACCTGTGACCATGCAGCACCCTCCAGTGGGACAGGGTGCACAGCAATTAGACTACACACCTATTGTGTGTGCAAGCCTAAGTAATTGACCCCTCCACTGTCTAGCCTGTAGAGTGTATCAAGATCTGTTTGACTTAATCCTGTCACCCACGTCCTGGTATCTGTTCCCAGATTTATCTGAGTCCCCACCTGGCATAATGGAGTTTTGTCAGGGGATGGGGGTGCCTGTTGGGTGGAGAACCGGGAAGAAGGAAATCTATACCGCTTTGAGGGCATGGGTAGGAGCCCACCCAGAGGGGAGAGAGGATGGGGGACCGGAGGGGCGGGTCACACCTAGGGAGGCGGGCACACCAGAAGACCCAGGCCTACTTAACATTGTTGAGTCTGACAATGTGCTACCGGGGAGATGTTCTGAGGCAGGGAGTAGAGTATCTGGGGGTTGTGCGTCGTCGAAGATGCTAGAGCACGAGAGGGAGAGTGAGAGCCTTGCAATGGAAGAAAGGAAGCTGGCGCACCAGCTTCAGCTAAAAGAGTTAGAGCTGAAAGCCTTGGAATTATGTGCGCCAGGTACTCCTAATGGTGGCAGCGTACCCGAGGTTCGGGGTTCAGACCAGTCACAGGGTGTAGAATCTGGATTGGGGTTTCAGGTTCAGGAGTTGCCTGACCTGGAGGGTGGGATACCGGTAACTAAGGACCCTATCGGTGTGACTCACAGGGGTACCTCTCCGGGTAGGAGGGTGCGGAACTCTGGGAGGGGGTGCGGAGGGAGGAAGGACTCTCCTCTGGCACCGGACCAGCCACAGGGTGCAGATCCCGGGTTGGGTGGCCAGGTACAGGGGTTGCCTGACCTGGAGGGAGGGATCTCTGTAATCAGAGTCTCCCCGGTTGTGACTCTTAGGGGTACTACTCCAGTTGGGAGGATGCTGAACTCTAAGAGGGGTTGCAGGGAGAGGGAGGACTCGCCCCTGTCACCAGTTCAACCTAAGGGTTTAGACTCTAGGTTGAGAAGAAGAGTTGTCCAAAGGTACCACGGGCCTGGGGCTACTGCCCCCCACTCTGAGAGAAAGCAAGGGCCAGAGGCTTCTGGATTGTCTAGAGGTCAGTCCTGGCCGTATCCCACTAGGGAACACCAGTGGGGTGGTTTGATTGGTGAAGAACTGGCGGATGCCATCGAAGTAATGGGCCTGCGTCCACTTTTTTCCGCCCCAAGCACGGAAGCCCATCAAGGTGATGTTTGGTCTGCCCTGGTTTTTGGTTGGGGGGAGATGTGTAGGACTTGGCCCTTTCCCTAGAAATGTTTTGCTTTTTATTCCTAATTTAGGATGTCCCCCATAGTAACAAAAGTGTATAGGCCTTGTGTAGTGGAGAATGCCCTGTGTAATGTCAAACTAATGTTAAGGTGCAGGTGCTTCCTTTCCCTAACATGGCTGCTACTGACCCCTGCTACTGCAGTGCGGTCTTTGTGGACACATTCTAGTAGCCAGGAGCTGGCTAGAACCCTCAGACAATGTATCTATACTAGCCTGCCAGCCTGCCCATAGCCAGAATGGTGGAACCTCCTAGAACCTCCTGGAACCTTCTGGAACAGGTGAGGTGACACCAACTGCCACTGCCAACTGTCAACTGGCACTATATAAGGAAAGGGAGGGAAACTTTCCTGTCAGATTGAGGGAACACTGACCTGGGGGAGAACCTACGCAGGAGTTCTAGGCAGTGGGACCTAGACAGGGACCTATGACACTGGGAGTGACAGGGCCTAGGTGCTGCCTACCAAGTGTTGAGGGATCCTGAACTTGCCCCCTGATCTGGCCCGGCGGAAGGGGAATCCAGGGACCACTTGAAGGGAATTGGCTGAGGAGATTTGATATCAGCCAACAACTCAACCCCCCCCCCCTTCAAGGAACCCAGAGACTGCTATTTACAAGGGCGCAAGAAACATAAAGCGCCAAGAAGAAACCAAACCACCACAGGACTATTGAGAAATCAACCAGGTATTGGCGCTGTGTCGCTCCCCGCGCTCCCTGAGGCCACCTGGGACCCCTTTTGCTGGTTTGCCACTGTTGTGAGGCCTGTCCTGTTGGTCCTGCTGATCTGATTCCAACTTAAATGAACTGTCTGCTGGCTAAGCGCCCCTATTCCCTAGCGCTAGCATCCTGGACTACCTGTCCTGCCGGTGCTGTCTGAACTGTCTTATCTATGGGAAGAGCCCCTGCGAAGCGCTGTACCATAGAAGCGCTATCTCCAGGACTGCCATATTCCCTTCCCCTACAACTGACACCAGAAATCCATTACCAGCGCTGTGAATGGGTCGCACTGTGTACCTGATCCCTGAAACCCACTACCAGCGCTGTGACTGCGAAGCGTTGTGAACCTGTGAGCTCTGCTGCTGCCTGGGGACCCTTGAGGTACTGTGAAGCGCTGTACATCCAGCATCTGTCATTAATTTCAAGCGCTGCATCAGCGTGGCGCTGTGGGCCCAGGACCTGAATTTGCTGCCTGGCGCTGTGTCAGAAAGCGCCCTGTGCCCAAGATCATTGCCGCTAGTGTGAATGCTGAGGCTGTGGAGAGCACTGTGAGGAAGAGCGCTGTTATGCCCCAGAACACCTCAGCCAGTGCGAGCGCTATGGAAGTGTAGAGTGCTATGAGGAGAAACTGTAGTTGGGCCCTGTTGGCCCTGATCAGGCCCATAAAAGCATCTGAACTGGGCCTGGTCCCATTTAAGAATTAACCCCCGGTTAGGGGTAAGCATGGGCGGAAAATCCGTTTCGCTCGCGGATTTTCGGTAAATTCGCAATCCGCGAGATTCGCGAATCTTCCGCAAAATCCGCAAATCCGCGAGCAGCGGATTTTATGGCTTGCTCGCACTGTTCGCTTGAGTTCGCGGCTTCCCAGTACAACTTCGCGCCCCGCGAATAAGCGCTAAATTGCAGAAATACGATCTTAGCAAAACTGAAACTACTTACCAGGTTCAAAAGTTCAGACTCATCATTAGTAGCCATTTCCTGTAGTGCTTCCTGAGGGGCCCCTCCAGAGTTCAGTTGCCAGTTGCAACTATTATGTGCCCCTGCTCTGAACCTCAGAATAGTTACACATATGCCACAAAGGTCCTGAATTACAGCTAAGGGAGACAAGCAGGAGCCAGGCTGGAAGTTCAAATCCATTAATCAGCCCCTAATTCATTATTGTCAGTTGGGGCAGGGCAGGTGTTGTAACTAATTTTGCAACAATTAAAGCACTTAGCAAGTGCAAAAGATCACTAATCAGGAAGCACTAAGGAAGCAGGTGCTAGCTAAAAAAATGTTCTGTGACACATTAATCAGCCCCAAATTAATTCAGGTCACTTGAGGCAGGGAAGGTGTGCTTTGCTTTGCCACAATAATGTACACTGACTGGACAACCAGAGGGTGCTGTGATGAAACAGAGGGTGGCATGGGTGGGCCAGAGGGTGGCATGAGTAGTCAGAGAGTGGCAGTGGTGACAGAGAGTGGCAAACACAAAAAAAAAACCCCGCAAATTCGCGAGAATTTGCGGATTTTGCGGATTGCGAGATTCGCAAAATTCGCCCATGCTTAGTTAGGGGTCTATTATGGCCCTGGTGATTCTTGCCACCGAGAAGGGTTAACAAGTTAAGGGGCTGCTGGGCACTAAGGTTAACCCCGGCCTGGGAGTAAAGTTAAGTGCTCATTTTGGCCTTATACCGGGTTAGTGCTGGCTAATGCAATGGTTATCTTTGATGCCAGGTTTATTCTTGATGCAATATCTCCTTGCTGTAATGTGTATTCCTGATGAATTGGTTATTGATGCTACAGGGATTAATAACTTGCTCCCTTTGCTCACTTAATGAAATGTTGACCCCCAATTAAATGCAAAGGTTACCCTGGCCTAATGAAATGTGGGTTTTTGCATAATGACATGTTGCCGGATCTTTAAGGAAGTGTTTTCTACTCCTACCTGATGCCAGGGTCTCTGAAACACCTACATTTATATAATGAAATGCGTCTGCATAGGGAAGGGTTATTTGCCAAGTGCAATGTTCCTTAAGTACAACTCCAGGAAATGTTTAATGCTGGGTAATGTAACATTTTAACCTTTATTGAAATAAGTTACTGCTAATGAGAATAGGAATGGCTCTACATGAAATGTTGTTCTCACCTGCGAACAGGATACTTCCTAATGAAAGGTCCCTACTAGATTAAGGGGGTGTTTACCCTGGTATAGGACTGTTTTAGAGGTCCCAAGGCCCACAGTTTATAGGCCTCAATTCATAAAAGGTTAACCCCTGATTAGAGGATGTAATAGAATGCCTACAGTACCAGGATGAAGAGTATTAGCGAGGGCTAGGCCCAAACCCAGGGATTATCCCTATTTCGCCTAGTGTCCTGCTCAGCCTAGGCCTTATGCATGGTTTACCTGTTACTTCTGCTCAGAGAAGTGGTTTCATCCTGGATGAAATGTTGGTGCATAACTAATGAAAGGTTATACTGCAACTATAGAACTGCTTAATGCTCATTCCTGCTGGGAGTGATTCTTAAAATGGTTAATCCTGCACAAAGGGGATGTTTATCCTTAATGAAATGTTTTCTCCCCTTTAGTGACGCATTACTGGAAGCCTACAGTTATTTATTTACATGTTCTTTGCTGTGGAACGCTCACCCTTGTTTGGTGAGGAGTGGGTAATATGTCTACAGAACTAATAAGATGCAATGTCATTTGGTTGCCTTTATAATGTATTTCTTACAGGTGCTGACAAGAAGCAAGGCTAAGGTCAGGCCTGTGGTTATCTGTACTTAATATTATCTATTATTCAATATTTATCTGATATTTAATATTTATTCCTCTGAGTATTTATTACAAAGTGTTGAAACATATGTATTCTGAAGGAAAACTAATAAGTAATTGATACTGTAATTTTTGATTACCCTGACTCTGCTCTATATAAAAGTTATCTAATTTTTATACAAACTAACTGGAGTGGTGTCACTCATTGCGTGCCAATTTTACTGTCTCAGTGGATGCGTGTGCTGTATGGTCGCTTTACACATAAGCTTTTGGATGCCTACCCGCTCGTGCCATGCTACCCTCGGGGAGCTGGTGACCCCACTTTGCTTGTTTCCGGTCCAGTGAGGACCTGGCTTGGCAGTTCGGTCTAGACTGTTCCCATAAGGCACAGGGGCAAGACTGATTTGCATAGGGCTGGGTATAAACTGGGGTGGCTTGGTGAGAAAAAGAACAATGGATTTAACCCAGATCTCTTGACTGGGGGTGACTGTATGATTTAGTCAGCATTCCGTCCATCATTGTTTGCATAGCTCTTTTCACCATAAGTGGGATGGGTATGCCCAGACGTGGGTCCCTTGCTCACTGTGCCACTAGATTCAAGCTAGCCTGGCTGATGAAGGGTAATACCCAGAAACCAGTCCCAGGATGCTTGTTTCCGGTCCAGTGAGGACCTGGCTTTGCAGTTTGGTCTGGACTGTTCCCATGAGGCACAGGGTCAAGACTGATTTGCATAGGGCTGGGTCTAAACTGGGGTGGCTTGGTGACAAAAAGAACAATGGATTTAACCCAGATCTCTTGACTGTGGGTAAATGTATGATTTATTCAGCATTCTTTCCATCATTTGTTTGCGGAGGAGGTGATAACACCTCTCTCCAGAGCAGGAATTTTTCCTGACCTCCTGAGGGAGTATGCTCTCACCCATGGGGTCAGAAACCCATCTGTGACAGCAGGCTGGACTGAACTTGAGGGCTGGTAGGTTTCAGGGGATACCTCTAAGGTACCTCTGGGTGCATGTATTAATAAACTATAACTGTAATCAGTGTGGGTTTATTAATACGAGGTGTTTGATACCAAACACCATATATTTCAGTGAAACCATTCTGTAGCTGGGGAACTCATTTTGATCACTGCCCAGTACATGCCTTAAGATGGCTTCCCTGCTCACTTGCAATATCTAGCAATATAACTAGATATCACAGGGGCATATATGCTCATACAGATTTCTCCTCAAATAAAATATAATGCACCCTGCCTTAGAGCTCAAGGCCTGCTGTAGGGGTGACTTACATATAGCACATTCAGTGACTTTGGCCTAACACACATGAGTGTGACATGTAATTTTTTTACTTATGGTTTGCACCATGTCATGCAGCCTGCAATGCCAGTCTGTGTGGAATTTGAATGTGAGTCTCTTAGGGTGGCATAAGATACTCTGCATCCCTTTGGGACCCTCTTTAGTACCCTTGCCCTAGGTACCTGGAGTACCATTTACTAGGGCTGTACAGGGGTGCTAAAGTACTTAGTCAATTGTAGCACAATTAGACTTTACCTTGTTTTAGGGAAGGAGCACAGGCACTGAGGTCCCGCTAGTAGGCCTCAGTGCACTGTCAGTCAAACGTCAGCATCTAGTAGCTGAAAGGGGGCAAATGATGGGGGGGGGGTAACTGCAACAAAAGCCCAGTTTCATACGCAAGCCCCCCTCAGGCCACATGTTACTGGAGCCAGTGCACTATATGCTACTAGTGGGACTGCAGCACCCGTTGTGCCATCCGAAAAAGCAGCATTTTAAAAATGTCTCAGGCCTGCCACTGCAGCAGCAGTGGTTCACTTTTAAACTGTCATTCCAACCTGGCAAAATAAACCTTTTGCCAGGCCTAAACACTCCTTTTTAAATACATATAAGTCACCCATGAGGTATGCCCTAAAGGCTCAAAGGGCATGGTGCATTGTATTTAAAAAATAGGATAGGTGTTGGATGTCCTGGCAGTGAAAAACTCCTGAAAGCCATTTTTCACTGTTAAGGCCTATCACTCCCATTGACTAACACTGGGTTACCTTATTACATTTGATAGCCTTGGATTGGGAGCAGATAGAAATATACTTTTTACTTTCAAATTAACTGTAAGTTAAAATTCAGATATTAAATCACAGTTGAAAATGCTACTTTTAGAAAGTTGGTATTTTCTTGTCCGAATCGTTTATGCCTTCTGCCCGTGTCCTGGATCTCATGGCTGTGAATGGTTCCGCTGTTGGGGTTTGGGTATTGCTTCCAGACAGTATCACAATGGGGGTGTAGATGTGGACAGGATGAGTCCTCCTTGGGCTCAAATTAGACTAGAAAAAGATTTGCCTCTTGCACACACAGAGGAACCTGACAACATCCCTGTCTTTTTTACCCCAGACAGCTTGGAGCCTTGACACGGGAAGAGGAAGAGCTTTCCAGAACCAGATGTGGGGGTAGGACATGAAGTCCCCACCATACAAAGGCTGGCTCCAGATATAAATATTGGACCTTCAGAGATACTCTTTAGAACACCCCCGGACCTGTAGTATTTACAGAAGAAGGACAACCCTGCTGCTTGAAGGACTGTCTCGCTGTCTGAAAAGAGATATTGGACCTTTTTGCCTTCATTCCAGGTAAACCAGAGTGACTCCAAGGGTTAGTTGGTTGACCTCTTGTGTAAGCTACAGGGACACAACACGCTTCAGAGGCTTCCTTTCAACTGCCCAGCTGGCATGCAACTGGACCTACAATTGCACCTGCAGGAGCCCAGTTGGCCTGTGCTGCACTGAGTCCCTGATCCCCAAGAGATGCCTCCCGAAGTATCGGACCATTGACTGGCATCAGAGTGTACTCCTCTGCAAAAGAAGGGGGAAATCCTGAAGTTTGGGCTTTTGGTGAGTGTCACCGGCCTGTTTGCGGTAAGCCTCTGTCGCCCGTGATGATGACCAAAACGAGGGTGCAGTGAGACCTGGTTTTTATGCCACAGCGTCCGCCAGTGATGACCTGCAACACAAAAGCTAACTTCACGCTTGTAAAGGGGCGAGGCGGAGCGCTACCGAGGAATGGTGGTCTCCCATTACTGATCCTGTCATACCTCCTTCCTTACAGACTGACCCCTGGGATACGGGACTGGACGACGTGGAAGAAGAGCGCGGCGCCTTTAATTGGGCGTACTCTGAGGAGGAGGTGACCCCTCCTCCTGTATTCGTATGCGACGCCAGATTGGATAAAGAGCAGGAAGTACGGAGAGAAGCGTGTGACATCACCCCGGAGGAGGAGAAGGCGAGGAGCGGCGTCGGAGAGCGGTTGGAGAGAAGCGGAGAAGTCGGTAAAGAAGGACACCGAAGGAATTCCGAAGAGCAGGCCGAAAGAGACGAACCCCACGGAGAGCCAGGAGGCCAACGACCCTGTGAGCCGCCGTGCCACTCTCCCGGGGGAGGAGCGTGGCTATCCCAGGTACGGGACCGTATGGCGGTGTGGGTGGGAAGACGGCGTGCGTGTAAATAGTGTATAGCCAACCCCGTTTGTGTTTTCTCGTATCCCTCTCCTCTTGTGTTCATTACCCCGCGTTTAACCCTCACTTTCTGTACCCTCCCCACGTCACCGACTACATAGCAGTAAGTTCAACACTGGTGACCTCCCCCCCACTTCACACGGCCCTAAGGTGCAAGTCCCCCAAAAACTGTAGAACTAACGGTTCCCTCTCTGTTGGTCTTCCTTTACATGGGCTCCGGAACACCGAGACGCTTCATTGACCAGACCTTGAGGACAAGACCGGAAGACCAAAGACCCAAGAGAAGGAGAATACCACGGCTCAAAGACGGATCCCAGTCACTTTGCTAGGGAGAGACTTACGTTTAGGACCAGGAGAACTTTGCAACCAAACCCTAAACGTACTATACCAATAAAACCCTCCTTACTCCCAAGACCTGTTGTCCACTCAGTTTCTGCTTCAATACCGGGTTTGCCTATCAGTCCTGTCCCAGAGCCTATTCACGGTCCTACGGTTAACCCCTCACCCCTACACCCGGTCACAGTGGTGTCAGAAGTGGGATCTACTCCCTCCGAACAAGAACCGACCATGGAACAAATCATACAGACTCTAGTCGATGGTCAGCAGAAATTGGAATGGGCGGTCAGCCAACAAATCAGCACAGCAGACGCGGATCGAGCCCTGTTCCGTAGCACAATGACGCAACAGCTGGATAATTTGCAGAAAGTGGTGCAGACACCGGGAACTGCCGTCTCTGTGGATCGGAGACCGGCCGGTCCTCATCCAGCCGGAGTCTCCTTACAGAAGTATGTAGTAGGAGAAGACCCGGATGCCTTCCTGGTCAATTTCGAGCGGGCCGCACGGGCGTGTGGGTGGCCAGAGGAAAAATGGCCCTTTTTCCTGGCGCCCTTGCTGACTGGTGAAGCACAGACGGCATACCAGGTCGCAAATCATGCCGGTACCTCCACATATGCTGCCATCAAGGAGGTGATACTAGATCATCTCGTGATGGACCCCGAAGCTTACAGACTCAGGTTTCGGAAGGAGAAAGGGGTTACGGGGGAAAATCCCAAGACACTGTACTTACGCCTGAAAATGGCGGCAGAAAAGTGGCTGCGTCCCGAAAGCAGGAGCAAGGAGGATGTTATGACGAGTATCATACTTGAACAATTCATGGAAGCTCTACCATATGGAACACAGCGCTGGTTAAGACAGCACCCCGGACTGACCGCAGCTCAGGCTATTGAAATGGCGGCGAATTATACCAGAGCAACTCCTAGACCCGCTCCATGGGAGACCGAAAAACCTTCAAAGACTCTGGTACCGCCCCCTAAATCAGAAAAAAAGAAACCCCTCTACGAACCTCTCAAACCAAGGCCATACCGTCCGGATGTTACACCTATGAGGGGACCCCAGTGTTTTGAATGTGGGGAGTGGGGCTATATTGCCAGATTATGCCCCAGGAAGAAACCAGCTGAGGAACCCATGGAAGTTGGGTACATTCCCAAAGCCGTGATGTACTCCGCCGAAATGGGAGCTGTTTATTATGTAAGGGTACTAGTGAACCAAGCACCCGTAAAGGCGCTTCTCGGTTCGGGGTGCAGACAATCTGTCATACGGGAGAAACTGTTGGCACCTTCCCAAATAGGGCGGGAGGGCGTAGTACACATCCGGTGTGTCCATGGGGACGTGAAGACGTATCCCCTTGCACGCATCACGATAAGCCCGATAGGAAGGGAACCATGCTCTGTGAGAGTAGGAGTGGTTGCGTCACTACCCGAGGAATTGATCCTCGGGGTGGATAACCCCCAATTCCTGGCCTTATTTAAACGAGAGTTAGCCAGTCGACCAGTGGAGGCCCTCTTGTCAGTTGAACCCTGGGTCATAGACAAAGGGTTCAAATTCGCATAAGCCAACGATCCGACCCTTTTGAATGCATGGGAAGCAGCCCACGTGGAGCAAACCACCAACCCTGCCCCGAGATACCCCAGGTTCAGGATCGTAAACGAGCTCCTCTATCGAGAAGGGAAAGAGGGAGACCAAGGGCAACTAGTACTACCAAAAGAGTTCCGTGAACAGATACTGTTTTATGCACATACTCATTTGACCGCGGGACACAGTGGGGCGGAAAAGACCACACAAAATATACTGAGATTGTTCTTTTGGCCAGGGATCTACAAAGAAACCGAAGCCTACTGCCAACAATGCGAGGTATGTCAGAAGAGAAACCTGACTAAACCATCAGCGGTGCCTCTGCAGCCCTTACCCGTAATAGGTAATCCCTGGGAACGTGTGGGGATGGACCTCATAGGACCCTTGCCCCGCACTACTCGGGGCCACACGTACGCTCTTGTGGTAGTGGACTATGCCACCCGCTTCCCTGAGGCGTTTCCTCTACACACCCCGACCACTAAGAACGTGGCAGAGAAGCTGGTGGAATTGTTTTCAAGAGTCGGATTTCCCCGGGAAATCCTAACAGACCAGGGGACTCCTTTTGTGTCACGGATGATGAAGGAGGTTTGCAAGACTCTGGACCTCCAACATATCCGCACTTCCGCTTACCACCCACAAACGGATGGTTTAGTGGAGCAGTACAATAGGACCCTAAAATCCACACTTAGGAAGCTCCTGAGTGCCGAACATAAAGACTGGGACAAAATGCTCCCATTGGCCTTGTATGTAGTAAGGGCCCAAGTTCAGAGCAGCATGGGATACTCCCTGTTTGAACTATTGTATGGCCGGCAACCAAGGTCACTCCTTGAAATAACTAGAGACGTCTGGGAAAGAGAGGAGGCTCAGGAACAACGATCACTACTGGACTACACCCAGCAGTTGCGGTCCAGACTAGGCAAATTGAGAGACCTTGCTTATTCAAACCTAAAGAGGGCCCAACATCACCAAAAGCGATGTTATGATAAAGGAAAAAAATGGAGGTCACTTAACAAAGGAGACTGGGCACTGGTATTGCTCCCTTCCTCCACACAAAAATTCAAGAGCGAGTGGAAGGGACCATACCAAGTCCTAGAGAAATATGGCAATACGACGTATAAGATACAGCTGTCACCCACTCGTAATCAAACGTACCATATCAATCTCCTTAAAAAATGGCTAGGATCTGTTCCCCAATCTTCTAACTTTGTGCTACCCGAAAATAACACTGAGACTACCTTGTGCCACTTGCCTGTCAATCCAGAACTCACAGATGTGGAGAAACAGGCATTGTTGGAAAGACTCCGCCCTTTTTCTCAGTTATTCTCGGACACCCCTGGGTGCACCCATTTGGCAGAGCATGAAATACATACTGCAAAAGGGTGTGTAGTAAAACAGAGGCCCTATCGTATCCCT
This sequence comes from Lissotriton vulgaris, assembly GCF_964263255.1. Lineage (NCBI taxonomy): Eukaryota > Metazoa > Chordata > Amphibia > Caudata > Salamandridae > Lissotriton > Lissotriton vulgaris. Next base: position 27,051 of record NW_028243970.1, read on the forward strand.
GCTGCTAAACGGGCAGACGTAAGAAAGGAGGTTGCGAGTATGTTAGAACTGGGGGTTATTAGACCGTCAAAAAGCAACTGGTCGTCGCCCATAGTCATGGTGCCCAAGCCCGATGGGTCCACACGTTTTTGTATGGACTTCAGGGCATTGAATGCAGTGTCCACCTTTGATGCATTCCCTATACCCAGGGTGGACGAACTCATTGAGCGGATAGGGGATGCCAAATACATAACCACGCTGGATCTGACAAAAGGTTACTGGCAGGTGCCCCTAAGGGAGGAGGACCGTCACAAAACCGCCTTTTCCACCGAGGACGGTCTGTATGAATTCAACGTCCTCCCTTTCGGACTTCACGGGGCTCCTGCCACGTTCCAGCGGCTTATGAACACTGTTTTGGCACCTCATACCGCCTATAGTTCGGTATACCTTGATGACATTGTCATCTTCAGTCACACTTGGAAAGACCATCTAGAACACCTGGTTAACGTACTATCCTCTCTAGGGAAGGCCCATCTCCATGTTAATGCCAAGAAGTCCCGTGCAGCCTTCCCAAAAGTGAAATATCTCAGCTTCATGTTGGGGAATGGGGTAATCGCTCCCCAAGAAGAGAAGATCAAAGCCATAACCGAGACCCCATTTCCGTCCACAAAACGGGAACTAAGGGCATTCCTGGGCCTCATGGGCTACTATCGAAGGTTCATTCAGAACTTCGCTGACATCGCCTCCCCCCTGACCAATTTGTTGCAGAAAAATGTCAGGAATGCTCTGCCGCAACCCCCTCCCCTGGATGCCAGGAACGCCTTTCTTCACTTGAAAAGAGCCATCACCACCAGCCCTGTGCTTATTCCTCCCGATTTCCGGCGTCCCTTTCTCCTTGCCACTGATGCTTCAGAGACGGGAATCGGGGCTGTCCTGTCGCAGATTGGGGAGGACAATTGTGAGAAGTTGGCCTGGTATATAATGCTCACTAATTCTAGTGATCACTTTGTACCATGCCAAGCAACCCTTATGATGATGGTTGTAATTCAACCTTGTAGACCAGTTATCCTAGTGGTAACGTGGACAAAGCAGTCTTAGGCTAAACTCTGAAAGGCATGTGAAGCCAGCTGTTATACCACACACAACCCTCTTGAATACCAAATGAAAGGGACACCACACAGATATATATTGAAAATATATATTGATTTATTAACTATTAAAAATCCCCTGGACTCTTTATGAGCACAGAAGCACAAGCGTTAAATCACAAGACAGTTTAAAATACACAAAAGTTGCACAATATGGATGAGCCCTAGGGGCCACCTAGACCATATACTAAGAAAGTGGTATAAGAGATACCAATAGGAAAGTGAAGAGGCCTAGGGCCTTGGGAATCGCTGGAGCTATTCGAGACTGGAAATAACTAAGTCGGGAAAGGCCCACGGGACTCGGGTGCAGTGTTCAAAGTGCACGCACTTTCCAATGTAAAGTCTATGGTGCGTAAAAAGTACACAAAGTTAGTTTAAGGGCACTTCCGCTGAACCTAGAGGAACAAAACTTAAGACACAGACCCTAGAGGTGTGTACCAGTGTAGGGACACCGGCTTTGCAATGTTACCTCACCCACAGGAAGTGGGTGCACAGGGTCGAAGTGGCGTCGGGTTCTGACACGCAGGTTCTTGGCGCTTGAAGCTGAAGATGCTGCAGGCGATGTGAAGGAGAAGTGTCCGGTGGATCCAAGGGTGGATCTGAAGTGGTGAAGACCTGAAAGCAGAGGGGACAATGTTCAAAGTCACTGACCAGTGACCACCGTGGAACCAGATTGGAACCAGGTAAAGTCGGGTGCAAACAGGTGATCAGGGGTTGCTTCTCTCTGCAGCCACGTAGACACGAAGAAGTCAAGGACGTCCAGGAGTCGATCACGAGCTGTCCCTCGAAGGCTCTAGCTGATGGCGGTGTCGGCAACTCGATTGAAGCAAACAAGCCTTGGCTAATGCAAGCCACGGGGAAAGTAAAAAAGGCTTATTACTCGGACCAGCAAGGTCAGAGCGGGTACTCCTTTCTACAGGAGCGAGGGCAGGTCTGGAGCAATCAGACCCATAGTGTAAATTGTAGGTTTCGTCGCCAAGATGGCCGCTGACTACGTGACAAGCGGTCGGGATGGCGAGTCGAGTGGCAAAAAGCAAAAGGGCCCCACGCAGATCGTGGAGATGCTGGAGGGCTGATATTTGGTGCAAATGCTGCTCGGTTGTGGGGCTTCTCAAACCCCAAAGCACAGAGTCAAGGGTGCCTCGGGTGCTGCGCAGTCAACGTCTCGGGGGTCTTTCAAGATGGCCGCTCCCACGTCTCTCGGTGCCTCCACGGGTCCCTTCTTTGCAGGGACTGTGGATCGGGCTGGGAGAAGTCTGGGAAGCTGTGTCTTGTCAGGCTCTGCACTCGGGCCCTGGCGGGAGGCGGCGGCAAAGCAGACGTCGAGGTGCTGGGTGATGCCTGTGTTCACAGGGTGGCCCCTCCTAGGCCACAAGGGAGATTCTCTTCAGTCTTCTGTGCAGCAGAATGTCGAAGTCCAGTCTTCTTCTTGTTTAAAGTTGATTTCAGGATGATCTGCTGTGCAATGGCACTGCTCCCCCTCTTATTCCCATCTGAGGGGTGGATCTCCTGCTAGGTCCCTCCCCTATGGGTGGGACCAGGAAGGGGGGTGGTTACACCCCCTCTCCTTTGTCCAGCTCCTCGCCAGGACTGGGGCTGGAAAGCCCCAGAACCGGTTTGGGCTGGCTTCTGCACAGGGACACCTTGTGTGCCCCAGGCATGTCTCAATCTATTCAGCCCTGTCCTACCCAATACACAAAACCCTGTCTGGGGTGGTGCTCGCACCTCCCCAGGCAGGAAACCCTTTGTCCAGGCCCTCCTCGCTGGAAGGACTCCCAGCAGCAGGAGGTCAGACATGTGTCTGTGGTGGCAGCATCCATTTTGTGATGCTGAGGCTCTGTTTAACTTTAACCAGGGTTAAGGCTACACACATGTCGTGTCCCTCTAGAAGGGTGGAATGCTATCCCCGTCGCCAGAACTGGCGAGGGGATAGTATTCCAATTCGTATGACACCTTACTCGACATGTTTTGATAAAGCCAAACCAAAGATAGCATTTAACCGCGAGGATTATAATGCACTTAAGAGTATATGGTATGGCAATATCCCGGAACAGCTTAGGGAGTGGTTCCCGACAGCTGCAGACAGGCTCAGCTCATGCTAGAGCACCATCTCACATATTTCCAAGCACTCTGCCTCCAGGATTGATGAGGCCTTCCATAGGAGTGGCTGATAGGAACATATGTGTCCAGTTTAGGGTTAGGCACAGGCATACTGTACCTAAGTAAGAGGTGATTACACCAACTTACCCCAGCTGAGTGATCAGCCAGTTGTGTCAAATATGGAGGCCAGGCCAGGGGTGGCACAATACATGCTGCAGCCCCTGGTAGGCCTTGGCTACACCTATGCCCTGGGTACCTATGGTACACTGTTACAGGGGCCTATAAGGTGAACCAATTCCAATTGTGTTATGCACCTAAGGTACATGGAGTCCATTTTAAGGAGAGAGCAATCAGCCTGGGGCCCTGAATAGCAGGATCCCAGGCCAACTAAGTCAAAAACCAGCTAAACACCAGGCAAAAAGTTTGGGGGTAACCATAGTCAGATATCCACCTTCCTACAACAATGATAAACATCCAGTGTTGTATGTCAGCCGCAAACTCCACCCTAGGGAAAGGAAGTATCCCACGGTCGAAAAGGAGTGTTTAGCTATTCGCTGGGCCGTGGACAAACTCCGTTATTATCTGGAGGGGAGGGCGTTCACATTGTATTCCGATCATGCGCCACTGCAGTGGATGCAGAGGAACAGGACTCAGAACGCGAGGGTTCTTCGATGGTTCCTCTTTCTTCAGCCCTTTGCCTTTACGGTGGTACATCGGAAGGGGAAGGACAATGGAAACGCTGACTATCTGTCTCGCGTGCCGGTTCTCCCCGATCGGGAGAAGCCAGGGGGGGAGGAATGTAAAGGGGCGAGGCGGAGCGCTACCGAGGAATGGTGGTCTCCCATTACTGATCCTGTCATACCTCCTTCCTTACAGACTGACCCCTGGGATACGGGACTGGACGACGTGGAAGAAGAGCGCGGGGCCTTTAATTGGGCGTACTCTGAGGAGGAGGTGACCCCTCCTCCTGTATTCGTATGCGACGCCAGATTGGATAAAGAGCAGGAAGTACGGAGAGAAGCGTGTGACATCACCCCGGAGGAGGAGAAGGCGAGGAGCGGCGTCGGAGAGCGGTTGGAGAGAAGCGGAGAAGTCGGTAAAGAAGGACACCGAAGGAATTCCGAAGAGCAGGCCGAAAGAGACGAACCCCACGGAGAGCCAGGAGGCCAACGACCCTGTGAGCCGCCGTGCCACTCTCCCGGGGGAGGAGCGTGGCTATCCCAGGTACGGGACCGTATGGCGGTGTGGGTGGGAAGACGGCGTGCGTGTAAATAGTGTATAGCCAACCCCGTTTGTGTTTTCTCGTATCCCTCTCCTCTTGTGTTCATTACCCCGCGTTTAACCCTCACTTTCTGTACCCTCCCCACGTCACCGACTACATAGCAGTAAGTTCAACACTGGTGACCTCCCCCCCACTTCACACGGCCCTAAGGTGCAAGTCCCCCAAAAACTGTAGAACTAACGGTTCCCTCTCTGTTGGTCTTCCTTTACATGGGCTCCGGAACACCGAGACGCTTCATTGACCAGACCTTGAGGACAAGACCGGAAGACCAAAGACCCAAGAGAAGGAGAATACCACGGTTCAAAGACGGATCCCAGTCACTTTGCTAGGGAGAGACTTACGTTTAGGACCAGGAGAACTTTGCAACCAAACCCTAAACGTACTATACCAATAAAACCCTCCTTACTCCCAAGACCTGTTGTCCACTCAGTTTCTGCTTCAATACCGGGTTTGCCTATCAGTCCTGTCCCAGAGCCTATTCACGGTCCTACGGTTAACCCCTCACCCCTACACCCGGTCACAGCGCTACAACTTTAACCCGCTGTGACTTTCAAAGCAAAGCTACAACAATGACCTTCTGCGATTCCTGACGGCCTCTATGCGCTACATCGACGATAGCCTGAAACATGCGTCCTGCTCTTCATGATACAGCCATGACCTTACATGGCTCTACCTGCTCCATGCATCCTCCCCCACCAAGAACTGAACTCTTTACGCCGAACTCTGAAGGTAACTTTTAAGCAGGACTAACCTGGTCCCTGTATACGACCGCATTACATTGTGTTCAGCCGAAACTTTTGACTTCTCCCTGGTCTAGTATGAACAGATTGCCACAAGTGGCTTTTAGGTGCTATTGTCTCTAAACACTTTAAAACTGCTGATTGGATTTTTGTCATTCTGGTGTCATTTTATATCTTAAAATGTACTCTAGTTTTCTAAATTGTTTTGAGATTTTTCTTTTGCTGTTTTTTCACTTTATTACTGTTTTGGTGCTGCATAAATACTTTGCACATTGCCTATAAGTTAAGACTGACCGCTTTGTGCCACACTGCCAGAGAGTTAAGCACAGGCTAATTTAGTGACTTTTATAGTTCACGCTGACAAGGATTGTGGTTGTTGCCTGAGTGGGGCTTCCACTCCTCTCAACAAAAACCCAGTTTCTTACAGAGCCCCCACATCAAATTTCTTAAAGAGCATAAAAGTCCATAATACTGAAAATGTGCCGACCGCTACCATCCCACACAGGCACTAGCATTAACATTGAGAAAAGATCTGGTTTGCTGATGATCCGACTTTTGGGCCTGACATTGTGGGTAGGCTGGTTGTATACAGTGAATAAAGTTGAATAAAGTATACACATTTACTGCAGAGCACACTGAAATGGAGACAACATGATTACCATGCTTATGTCATCAGAAAAGAGCTTAGTAAAAAGGTGTAACCAGTTGCGGCCAGCATTAATCGCGGGTGGGGTCGCGCGGGAGGGGGGTAATAGACTTTAAAACCTACCTTTCGCTGGGCCCCGTGTTTTCCTGCTTTACTGCTCTCCTGCCTCAGGAACAAGAGGCAGGCAGCCTTCCTTCCCTCCCTTAAGCCAATCACAACACTGCAATGGCAGCGTTGTGATTGGTTGGGAGGCTGACCAGCCAGGCGCCTATGGGGAAGCTATTTTCTCCACGTAGGCTGCATGTAGCCTACATGGAAAAAAGGCACAGTGCGTATGACTGGTTTGGTCCTCCCCTGCCCTCGAGCAGACCCGCCCACCCTCAACCAAACCCTTCTTCTTTCTCGCAGTGCGAGGAGCAGAAACATAAAATGGTAGTTTTACCATTTTATGTTTCTGCTTCTCACACTGCGAGAAAGTACTGGGGCGACACCCCTCCGTCCTAATGGAGGAGCCGCCCCTGAGTGTAGCTCCTCAACACAGATGGCTTCGGAGATCAAAGAAGACCAAGGAAGATCCACAATACCTCAAGACTATGCTTTTCCTGCTTGCAACCGGACTACAAGACACAGCACCAACCCAAACCTTGTAACTAAGTCTAGGTCTATCCTGACCCAACCCAGACTAAGGAGTTCTTTACTAGATTTATGTCCATTTTAAATCCCGGCGCTAAATATTTAGCACAAGCGCTATACAAAACTCCTAAAACAAGAAAATAACATATTGTTTTTCTTTGCGTCATGTGCTGCAACTACAATGTAGAAAGGCATGGTCATGAGTATGTACAGCAAGTAGAGTGGATTTGCCAGAGGAGTGACGCAGGAAGAAGGTAAAGATCTGGCTCTTCTCAATGGGATGATACAGAATCACATTTTCCCTGCAAAATAGCTTCCTAAAGCTCGAAATGTTTTATTAACAGTTACCAAATTAATAAAAGAGAACATTTAATTCCATTAGTGAATTTACCATGCAAGATATTTTTTCATGATGTGAAAGGAAACACAATTACATGTTTATACATTATTCATGAAATAAAATGAAATATTCGAAGGAGGCATGATTCCTTGCAGGGTCGCACTAGGTCAAAAAATAAACCCGGGCACCAAAACAGAAGTGGCCCCATCAGCAAACCAGATAGCTGAAAGAAAAGTGGGCCACATTTGCAAATCAGGCATGTTTTGAACTTGCAAAGACATGATGTATGGGTATTTACAAAGTATGGGAGAATACATGCATTTGTGTTGGCTGCAGGCAATGCTTGTGACATTGTCAGGGAAACCAGCAGGAAAAACCCCACACCTGGCCTTAAAACCGACCAACAAACTGCTAAACAAGCATTTACAATGCAATAGGCCTTGCAATAGAGAGATTTCGAGCTATTGGCGTGGTAAATGGCAATGGCTTTTCTAATATTAAAAGGCATCATCATTTACACTACAAATGGGTCACATTTTAGCAAAAGCAAGACATATTGTATTGTAGAGCGTCTTGTCCGTGGAGTGGGCGGACACTCCACCAATAAAGTTAAAAAAAAAGAAAAGAAACAGAGCGAAGTGTCCCTGAAGCGGGCTCGGTGCTCAACATTATAGTTAAATAAATTAATGAAACTCAGTGCCTTGTCCCTAAAGCGGGCGCCGCGCTCAGCATGCAATTTCTTTAAAAAAAAACAAAAAGTGAAAGAACGCATGGTATCCCTAAATCGTATTCCACGTTCTTCTAAAAAGAAATAATAATAATCAGGCCCTCTCTCCCCAATCGGACATATTTGAAGTCCATGCTCGCATAGACTTCTACAACTCTTCTATTTGCAACATCATGGATTCTACGGCCCCACTCCAATAAAGAAATGCACCTGCAAACATTTCTAAATCTTGGTTCATTGGCAACCTAAACTCGGAACGTCGGAATCTAAGTTGCCATAGAACGTTCCTGGAGAACCACTCCATCTGCTGAACATCTAAAAAACCTTAGAGCAGCAAGAAGTGCATATAACAAACAAATCAAGACAGCCAAGGCGGAGTATTTCAGATCCCAACTTAACAAAGCGGCGAACGAGGAACATGGTGGCAGGCTGACGTCTGCTGCGAGAGCTCCGGGCTGAGGTGGATTTCCCCATGTTGTAAGCAGAAATAACGGCTACCAAACGGTGAGCAGAAGTATGAGACCGCGCTGCATTTAGCAATCTCAAGCTAATTTGATTTTATTTTTCTTCCTACCTTTCTTTCTGGATACTTCTATCATGGTGTGTGGAGCTCGACCCGCGTCTGCCTAGTGCCAGCTTAGCGCTAGGACCCTGAAGAAGCCGCAGAGACCCGGAACGGAGCAGAGCAGAGTGTACACCAGATGGGTGTGGCGTTTCTTCCAACGTCTGCGGGAGGCGAGGTGGGAGCAGAGAGCAACGCTGGTCCCGAAGGAGAGCAGGGGCAGGAGCTTCGGCGAGGAGGCCGAGCAAGCGTATTGCTGAGGTCGAGGTGGATACTCGCCAGGATCAGTCTCTGCTCACCTCTTAGCCAGATCCACAGCAACGCTACACGGTCAGTCAAGGGAGTATGCAGTGTCAAGCAACGAGCTACAGGAGGTACCGTATACACTGAGGATCTGGTGGGGGTTAAGCATTTTTTTCAGAGGGTGCCTGGCGCAGGTATTTCTGATATTGACCATATTCTTTGTAATTCAGTGCAGTACGAGGGAATGGACTTAGGTATAACATCTTTACCAACTCAATTAAAATCTGCCCACCCCCGAGCTGGTGTGGTAGTAATTGTTGTACCTGCAGCCCCTGAGGGAGGATGTGAAGGGGGGAGAGACGAGACATCAGCACCCACACCCCCTGTCCAGTCGGTAGCGCATGTTGCACCCGCCAGAAATAGATACCAACTTAGATCCAATTTTGAGCTACAGAGGCCCGGTACTGGATATCTGAGCAACCCTGTGACAAAGGTAACACCACTTACCCCAAAGGGGAGGAAGAAGGAAAAAAATGACAAAATTGTTAGAGCAGGGGAGCCCAAGAAGCGGAAATCATCTAAACCTTGTATATCCCAGCCGAAACCTACACCCTCTTTAAGAACATACTTTAAAATCATGGAGCAGGCTGCAGACCCTTAGGGGGGAAACCTCCCACACTATCCTCTACACTATCCTCTACTCCCAATTCCAACTCTACTAAAGTCATTCCAGACAAGCAATCAGAAGTACGGACCACTGGGTCACAACCAGCGATCTTGGAGAACGTATACATGCTCTTAGCAGATGTAGAGGATCAAGTGCGGCCTGAAGAAGGCCTACTTAGTCAAAACCCCTACAAGCAGCTCAGGGCTTGCCCACTTTAGTCTCTACTTCAGAGTTGGTGGCGGCTGCTAAGGCACAGGCGATCGGGAGCGACATAGGAGGTAAGATAGTGTCGGCTGCCCTAGATGGAGAACTTTCACAGGTTGAGTCATTCCTTTATAACTTGAAAGGCGATCTACTATCCAAATTCGAAATTTCGGAGGCGAACCAAAGAAGTATCCAGGAACAGTGCTCTAACTTGGAGGCTAAGTTGGATGACATCTGTAAACGTACTGGTATCCTGGAGGAGAAAGTTACTTTACTAACAGGGGCCACTTAAAGGCATGATAGAGACATAGAGACTCTCAGAACCCAGAATAGGACTCTCCAGATGGATATCGAGAGGCTGGAAATTCACTCCAGGAGAAATAACCTGAAATTCTTAAAAATCCCAGAGGGGATAGAGAATGGAGACGTCAAGACATTTATATGTAAACTTCTCAGAGAGGGAGTCCTCAAAGATAGACCTGACATAGATTTAGAGTCAGAGATCCAGAGGACGCATAGAGACCCCTTCAGACTTCATGTTGAGAGAAAAGCCCCTAGGAAGATTTTGGTAAACTTCCTCACATATACCACAAAGGAGTTAATTCTGAGCAGAGCCCTGTCAGACACAACACTCCGAATAGATTCAGCTAAGTATCTTATTCGCTCAGATGTGGGGAAGGTAACGACACAGCGACAATGGGAATTGGGGAACAAGATGCCAGATTTGAGAAGTATGGGCGCGCAGGTTCAGATGAGATTTCCAGCCTTTTTAAAAGTGGTGTGGAGGAATAAAACGCATAATTTTCTATCACCCCAAGAGGTGGATACCTGTTTTACTTTAATGCGAGAGAGCTCCTAGTACAGCCTTGTTAGTCCCTTTTCACACCTCGACACCATAATGCTTTGATAGATGTATAGATATATTTTAGTATATTTTGGTACATTGATCTTAGAAAATAACACAAATGTTTCCCCAAGCATAGACAGTAATCACTAGGGGGGAAAGGTGAATGGTCAGGATATAGCTAGTGAATAAAGTAAAAAAAAAACATTTTTAAAAAGAAGAGAGAGTAAAACGTGTTAAATGGGTGCACACCTAAAAGAAGGGAAAAATAAAAATAAAAAACAAAAATTATACACAAAAAAAAGTGGGTAAAAGGAAAATGATATGTATAATAACGTAAACGTATTTAATTAACAAAGGATAAGGTATTAGAGTACACAGTTTGGTGCCTACTCTCCAGAGGGCTCTCAACCGGCGACAAGATCGCTAAAACAGGTATGGGGGGTTCCTCGTGGGAGGTGGGTAGTTAGTTGGGTGGTAGGGGTAAAGAAGGGAAAAAATATTCCTCATGTACAAATGAAGATGCAAGGTATTTTAAATGGGAGCTGGACAGCGAACCTTTTTAAAAGACGATCCACATGGCCAATATGACATGCAAATTTAAAATTATCAGCTGGAACGTAAATGGTTTAAGGGGCAGGAGGAAGATACACAGGGTAAAAGATTATTTGTATAAGTCAGGAGCACATGTTTGCCTGCTTGAGGAGACTCATCTAGAGATGCGAGAATGCAAGTCCGCATGTAAAAAATGTGGGTGGGTTCTGGATATATTCTGCTCAGAGCAAAGCGGCAACACAAGAGGGGTGGCAATACTAATTAGATCAAATGCCGGGATCAGGCTAGTAAAGTCTGAGACAGATCACTCTGGGAGATGTCTAGTGGCATCCCTAATAGCTGGTCAGACCCCCTTTGTATGCGCAGTTTATTATGGGCCCAATCAAGATGCTCCGGGGTCCCTTATGAAACTCAAACAGCTTATTGGAGACTGTCGAACCAGTAATACTTGGGGGCGATTTTAATCTGATTTTCGATGAAGTATTGGACCGCACTTCCAGGGTAAGATTTACACCTCCCCAAAAATCACGATTGGAGCTTAAGAATTTCATGAGGGATTTTAACCTTATAGATATTTGGAGAGCAAAAAACGAAAGGAAAAGGGACTATTCTTTTTTTTATTTTTTTATTTATTTATTTTAAATGGCAGAATGCAATACGTACAGAGCTGTCCGCCTACAACCCATCTCAGGCCGGCATTACTTGAAACTGGTCTACAAAGCAAAGAACAAAAAGTGGCGAACAGTATACAAGTCATGTACTCAAAAGTCGACTCGGTGGGCAGACAGAACTCTGCTCTGTTCCTGCTAGCATATAACAGTACATTTTAACATTTTCGCCCCCCACCTCCCCTCTGAACACCCTGTCCCAACCCCCCAACTCCCCCGCTGTGACTCCATGTGTGTAGTTATGTGGGTATAGTGAGTGTATTGCAGAACCTCGCTGCGAAAGCTCCAAGGTAGCCTTCGGGGCCTACCCCCTGGCCCACCATCGCCTGAGATTTCCGGATGAACCGCTCCGTTGTCTGCTTCCACCGGATTCGGGGACTATGGTGTGTCTCAGCCTCGCCCCACTACTCCTGCCCTACGAATGGAACTGTATCAAGCGGCTCTGACTTTCCCTCCCCTTCCTGTACTGTGGACTCCCCGTCTGTGTCTTTAGTGTTTAAGTAGGTCTGGTACAGGCCCCAGAAGTTCTTAGGCCGGCTCCTGGGTGGGAGCAGCTCGCTATATATCTCAGATTGCGTGTTACAAAACAACATATCACTGGACCATCTTTTCAGTGTCAGTAGAGGGCCCCTCATCCAGCACATTGCCACCACCCTTTTTGCGATTAGCATGCCCATGCCTACCAATTTTCTCACTGCCACGGGTACCCCTTTCGAGAATCCCAGCAGGGCAAGAGCAGGGTCCATGGCCAGCTCCAGCTCAACCATGGTGCCCATTTCAGCAAACACCCTGCGCCAGAACCTCTGCACACCCGGGCAAGCCCAGGCCATATGTAGAAAGTCAGCCACTGGGGCGTGGCACCTCTCGCACTCCGGAGTATCGCGCAGCCCATATCTGTGCAGTCTCTCCGGCATGTAATAGATACGCTGCAAGTATTTGAAGTGGACCAGGCGATGCCGTCCGTTCAGTGATATTTTCCTGGAGGTCGCGCAACAGTATGTCCACATGCTGTCGTCTATCTGGACATTTAAGTCATTTTGCCAGGCCAAACACGCTTTAGTATAATGCAACTCAGTATGGTCATGACCTATTTTGTAGAGTTTCGTTATGAGTTTTTGGGGCGCCGCCGAGGCGATGACGTACGTCAGTTCCGGAACTTCGGGTGGTTCCTCCAGGTCTGGGCCCAGCAGTTTCAGGAATGCACTCCTTACTCTATGGAACTGAAAACGCTGTAGCAACGAGGGCCACCTACCTCCCCGCGTGAGCTGCTCCCACGTCTTAACCTTTCCTTGTTCAAACAGGTCCCCCATCGTGTGGACTCCCAGCCTGCGGAGCGCGCTGCAGACCCCTGTCTCCAACAAAGTGGGGAGCCATTGCGCCCAATGGATAGGCATGTTTGGCGCATTCAGCAACACTTTATCTTGTCTCCGCAGTATGGAGTGCCAAGCATGATTAGTGGTCATAAGGGAGTCCAGTGTCCCTACTCTGCGGTCCATAGGGCCACATATAGTTGCCGGGAGGGGAATAGGGTCCGCGAACAGCCTTTCCAGTATCACGTGTGGAATGTCCGGGCTACCGGAGATCCACGTGTGGAGATGGGTGGCCTGCGCGATTCTGTAATATCTTTCCATATCTGGCGCGCCCAGTCCCCCCTGCTCATACGGTAGCTTAAGGACCTCCCATTTCACTCTAGGCTGTTTGCCACCCCAGGCCAAGTGGATGAGGAGTTTGGTTAGTGTAGCAAAAAAGGCTTTTGATAACACAATAGGAATGTTGTTGAAGAGGAAAAGAAACCTCGGGAGTACCACCATTTTTATTATGGCAATGCGCCCCATTAGGGATAGTGGTAGTTTGCACCAGATTTCTACGTCGTCAGCCAGTGTGCTATAGGCCACTCCGTAATTCTCTCTAATCATGACTTCGGGATCAGTATGTAACATGACACCTAAGTATCGAATCGGCTCAGTAGACCATTGGAGTGGATACTCCATGTCGAAGGGGTCAGTTACGGGAGTAAGGGGGAACGCGACTGACTTGAACCAGTTCACCTTTAGTCCTGAGAGTGCTCCAAAGTGCACCACTTCCCTCATTACTGAGGAGAAGTTATTAGCCGGGTCTCTGACATAAAGCAAGGTATCATCGGCATAGGTAGATATTCCTATCTTGTACGTGGGATAGCTGATGGCCTCATAGGAGTGGTATTCCCTGATCGCACAGGCCAAAGGTTCCACCATCAGAGCATAGAGTAGCGGTGAGAGGGGACATCCCGTGCCTAGAACCCCTGCTAATGTCAAACGGCTCCGAGACATTATCGCCCAGTCGGACTCGCGCCGTGGGCCTGTGGTATAGCGCACCTAGCATTTGGTGGAACAGGTCTCCCAATCCCAGTTTCTTAAGGACTCTACTCATGAATGGCCACTCCACAGAGTCAAACGCTTTCTCCATATCCAGGAACACCGCAATAGCTTTGGTGTCCTGTCGCGTATGCTGGATAGTCCCCATCACCGTACGTATGTTATAGGTGAGGTTGCGTGACGGTATAAATCCCGCCTGTTCGGGGGCTACCAGTTCAGGGGCAACCATTGCTAATCAAGCTGCCAACACCTTAGCATACAGTTTGGCGTCCACATTCAATAGGGACAGCGGGCGGTACGAACCTGCTTGGGTGTGAGGCTTACCCGGTTTAAGAATAGCAACTATCATTGCCTCTCTCATGGAGGGCGGCATGGTGCCTTCCTCGCAGATATCGTCAAAGAGAGACGACAGGTGTGGGAGGAGTTTATCCTTAAATGCCTTGTAAAAGCTAACAGTCAGGCCGTCCGCCCCGGGGGCACTGTCGGACCTCATACCATCCAGCGCGTCCGAGATCTCCTCCTGTTGAATTGGGAACATCAGGAAGTCTCTCTGCCAGTTCTCTAGAAACGGCATTTTGATGTAACTGAGGTAGTTGTCTATTTGGTCCTCAACCCCGGACACCTTAGTAGTGTACAACTCTGCATAGAAGTTCCTGAACTCAGATAGAATCTCCCTCTCCTCCGTAAGCAGGCCTCCCGTGTCCGATTCCAGCTCTGTAATTACTTGTCGTCTCCTGGTACCTTTCATTATCTTAGCTAGGAGAGAGCCAGGGCGCTCCCCCTCACCATACACGCGCGCCGTCGCGTATTTGCCCAGGTGACGGACCTCCCTGTCTGCCTCCTCGTTAAACTCTTTAAGGAGCTCCTGCAGTTCCCCGGCTCCCTCCGCTGCTATACCCGCTATGTGTTGCCTCTCTAATTCTGCTATTTGTCCCTCTAAGTGTGTCAGTCTCTGTCTGATAGCTTTTAACACACTAGAGTGCTTGGCCATCGCCACTCCCCTAATGCAGACTTAAAATGCTTCCCATACAGTCCGAAAACTGTCTACCGACCCTATATTTGTTGCAAAGAACGTGTCTATCTCCTCACCCAGCTCGCCCCTGAACGCCTCGTCCAGCAGCGGGTACGGGGGGAAACGCCATGTGAATGGGGGGATTCTACGTCTGGGGGAACTGAGAATCAACAGTAGCGGGGAGTGGTCCAACAGCGTGCGCGGAATACCTTACAGTCCCGTACTGTCTCTAGAAGGGAATGCGTGGCCATCCAGTAATATATCCTGGTGTGTATATCGTGGTAAGCAGAGTAATGAGTGTATCCCCCCTGTCCCGGTGTCTCTCCCTCCACACGTCCACTAGGTCCAATCGAACCATCTCGGCCTGCATTTGCAAAGCTGCGGCAGCCGGACGTCTAGGGGGACCTGCGGATCTATCCAGCTCGGTGTCGAAAATCAAGTTAAAATCCCCCCACAGCATTCTAGAGGAGTTCAACTCCACACAATGTCTGGCCGCAGCTGCATAAAAGTCGGGAGAGTCATAGTTGGGGCCGTACACATTCATGACCACTAAATCGTGTCCTTTACCCACACATCTGCATAACACAAATCTTCCCTCCGGGTCGGCACTCAGTAGCGTGAGGTGCAACTTGGACCTAGGGTTCACCCATGTGAGGACCCCCCGTGCGTGAGTGGTGAAGCCCGCATGTGCAGTGTTTCCCAGGAGCCCCCTATGAGTGAGCATCTTACTGGTGTTAGGTAGGTGCGTCTCCTGTAATAAGGCCAGGTCTATCTGGTGCCTTTGCAGGTAGTGTAGGACTTTGCGCAGCTTACGGTAATCGTTGAGCCCTCTAACATTCCAGGCCATTGCTTTGAGGGGCTCGGTTTCCCCTACCGAGTTCCCAGGTTGCACGTCAGCCATAATCAATGCAGTGACACTTCTCATAGGCTCCAAGAATCTCACTCTGAACCCTCATCATACACGGGGCTCTAATAAAGTAGGTATGGACGTACAGTAACACTTGTACCACGTGAGTATTTGTATAGTATCTATCCATGTGTGTACCAGGAAACTTGAGGGTCCCGGCCCAGTGTCCAGTGAGCAGCACAGTAAAACCCCCATCACTCAGAGCATGCAGCAAGAGCAAAACACCCACCATTGTAGTAACAGTTTGTAACCCACCTGGAGCCCGCCTGCCAAGAATTAACCACAACATAACTCCCATACCCCCCCCTCCCACAGCCAACCGACTCCAACCTGGTCTGACCGAGTCCCCTGCCACCCCGCCCCTCCCTCACCGTAGAGTGCTCACATTGAATCCCCAAACTGGGCCCACTGTGGGCCTGAACTGCTGACAGCGCTAGGGCAGAGGTCGCCAAACAAACCTCACTGTTCTCCTCCTCCAGTTTGGCACCACAAGGAAGTGTCACAAGGCTGCCCCTCCACCATCTCCCTCCTTATGAGTGTCGACAATGGCTAATGAGTACTTTAAGCAACTAAGTGTTGGAATCCACCCCCTCCCCGCACTGCAGGAATGGCCCACAGTTGTCCCCCCCGGACGCCAAGACCCCACACTTCATACAGGCACTTATAACACAAGTGTCAAAAAAGGTGCGCCCACACAGTTGCGCAGCCCCAGGATGCAAAGTTCTCACCCAGAGTTAGTCCTGTCAGGTCCCCCCACCAGGGTCCGACAGGGCGCTGGAAGCGTCGCTAGCGCACTGGTGGGTCTGCAGTGCAGCAAAACAGTCTGATGGTTACCACCGATCCACCGATCTCCACTCCCGACTCAGTCTTGCTCCTCTAGATCATTGGTGCCACCTGGCTCCGCCGACTGGCTCCCCGGGCTCTCTCGTCGTTCCTTAGCCCATATCTTCAGCGATTTCTGCAATTCTTTAGGGTCAGTAAAGAAATGCGAGCGCCCTTGTCTGTTGATGCGCAGCTTCGCCGGGTATAACATGGCGTAATCCAGGCCAAGTTCTCTGAGCTGTTTTTTGTACGGGGCGAAGTGCCTTCGCTCCTCCTGGACTCTTGCCGTGAAATCAGGGTATAGTGATATGTCCATTCCCTCATACTGCAGTTTCCCCTTCTCCCGGGCTGTTCGGAGTGCCGCGTCTCTGTCTCTATAATTAAGCAATTTCGCAATGATTGGTCAAGGATTGGCACCCGGGGGGGACGCGGACTGAGTGTGCGGTGAGCACGTTCCACGATAAACATTGGCGAGAAGACGCCCTCCCCCAGGAGCGTCACTAGGAGTTTTTCTACGAACAGTTCCATTCTACCCGTTTGGGTCGTTTCCGCCACTCCTGTAAGGCGGATGTTGGAACGCCGAGAGCGCGCTTCCAAATCCTCGGACTTGTCCTGAATGACCTGTAATAGTCTACTGAATTGTTTACGGTCACTGTCCCATTCCGTCTGCGCTTCCTCGGCCTCTGTCAAGCTACGCTCCGTCATGTCCAGCCTTTCACGTGTTTGTCCAGTCTCTTGGACATACGATCCATTCGGTAGGAGAGCGCATCAATTTTGGTACCAATGGCCGACATGCCTTCTTGTAAGCCCTTTTCCATGGTCGTCAGCATCTCCTTGATCTCCGCGCAGAGTGAGCCCCCCGGCTCCCCACTACGAGGTGGCGTGGGTTCTGCGCGCGGATCCGGCTCCTTCTGCCAGCGCTGGTCGAAGGATAGTTTTGTCTGTGTTCTATCCCTTTTCCCCATGTCGGCCTATGGGGGATCTGTAGCTGTGCAGGCCGCCCCTGCCACAGGGGTCACCAATGCGTCGCGTTTCCCACCAAGCCTCAGGAAGGGCCCAGTTTTACGTGCGAATGCACCCTCCGGTCCCGCAGTGCTTTAACCACTAGAACTTGCCCCCAAAGACTGCACCTCAGGGGACCGGCGGAAAGGGGCCGTGCCTACGAAGTGCCCGGTCCACTTTTATGCCAAGTTGTTCATGCCCCAGTGCCAGGCAGGCCAAGATGTCCTCCGCTCGTTTTACTGCTGCAGCAGATTCCGAGTTCAAGGCGGTGCCTCCGAGCCGGGGGGCACCGCAGTTTCCACTCTCCCGTTTGCCGCTCTATAATGCCCGCCTCACCTTCTGGGATCCGTCGTTCCCGTCAGAGCGTGTCCCGCTGCCGGGGGAGGCCTTCGCCACCACAGGACATCAGGGGAATGAAGACCCCCCAGGCGCGGCCACTCTCCAGGCATCTAGGTGAGGCTCACCGCCGCTGCCAGGGTCTCCGTTTGCCTCCAACCTCACCGCCAAACCTCCGGTGTCCGCTCCAGCCCCCGGGAGCCAAATCGCGGAGAGACACCTCGGACCTCCGGCGGGCTCCGGGAGCCAGGTCCGGCTGCAGCCGCACGTCGGGTGACGCTGTGCGGATCCCCAATCAGGAGAGGCCGATGGCTTCGGCCTGGTCCGGCGTCTGCAGGAGGGGCTCGTCACAGGCAGATTCCGGGTGCGATCCGCGTCACAAGTTGCACCGGGGCCAGAGCGAGGGGAACGGAGGGAACCCCCGCCGTTATGAGACAGGGCCAAGTCGAAAGAAGGATACATTAGAGGATATTATGGGATGATGGTGAGGAGCCTCGCTCTTACGCGTCCGCCAGCGATGCCGGCTAGCTCCACCCCGACTATTCTTTTTATAGCAGAAGATATGGCCATCATTCTAGAATTGATTTTTTTTTATTGGATAAAGCACTTTTTTCAGCAGTCGACTCCATATCTTATTTACCGGCTATCCTGTCTGATCACTCAACCGTTGAGGTTGTAATTCAATTTAAACAAAAGGTACAGCAGAGAAGATGGACTCTCGATAGAGCACTTTTACTACAAGAAGGGGTCAGGATGGATCTAGCAACACAGACTGAGGAGTTCTTTATTCTTTAGGTTTAACAATGGCTCAACAAGTAAGTAGATAATATGGGAAACATTCAAGGTCTTTTTTTAGAGGCTCGTTGAGTGCCCCGACAATCAAGATAAATAAATTGATGAGGGAAAAGAAAGAAGAACGCCTTCTGACGCTTAAATTAAAAGAACAGGAGCTTCAGAGAGCGTCAACAGACGAGCCAGATACTAGGTCCAACTTACAAAAAGAACTGGATATCTTACGGGCTGAGTACCAAGCAGATCTAGACAAAAAATTAAAAGACAGATGGGACGTGAGCAGGCTCCAACATTTTTCGTATGGAGAGAAGTGTGGTCGCCTATTCGCATGGAAATCCCGAGCGGACAGAACCAGGAACCAGATTAGCAGTTTATTCCGAGCTAGTACTGGGGTATTCACGCATAACGACAAACTTATTAGAGAGGAGGCCAAGGCCTATACGTAAAACCTGTATAAAAATAACTCATGCTCTAGTAGACAACGGGTGGAAAACTGATTAGGTAAGATACAGCTTCCCAGTCTGTCAGAAGATGATAGATCCTTCCTCAGCTCTGAGATTAGAGAAGGTGAGGTAAGAGCTCAAATCTCGAAAATGGCCAGTGGAAAAGCAGCGGGTCCCGATGGCCTTCCTGTGGAGCTGTACAGGATAGTCTTAGACCAAATAATTTCTGATTTAACATTATTGTTTAATGGAATTTTTCTACAGGGAGAGCAGGCCCCAATATCATGGTCGGACGCTACTGTCACTTTAATACTGAAGCGGAACAAAGATCCAGAAAGGATCGAGTCCTACAGACCGATTTCATTATTAAATGTGGACTACAAAATCTTCGCAGGTGTACTAGCGACAAGACTGGCCAGGGTAGTTAGAACTATTATCCACTGCGATCAAAGGGGCTTTATCCCAGACAGAAAACTCAAAGAATTAACTTTTCAAGTTATGGCTGCAATAGACGTTGCTGTAGTGAACAAATTGCCTTTGACCTTGGTAGCGGTTGACGCAGCCAAGGCATTCGATCAGGTAGATTGGTTATATTTATGGACAGCCCTGGCTAGCTTTTTTCTCCCAAATAACTTTATAACAGCTATTAAATCTTTATATAGTGCACCATGTGTTAAAATTTTAGTAAACGGGTTTCTTACCGATCAGATACCCATTGCCCGTGGAACCAGACAAGGTTGCCTCCTGTCGCCTCTTTTGTTTAACCTATATATCGAGCCCTTTGTGTGTCTTCTTAGGTCTGACCCCTTAATTAAGCCATTTAAGATCTTTAATTTAGAATTGAAATTTGCGTTATATGCCGATGATTTATTAATGTATACCTCAAACCCAGTGGAAGGGCTGCCTAGATTAATACATTTAGCAGAAACCTTCGGAGAAATTTCTGGTTATACAGTTAATAAAGACAAGACAGAGATTATGGAATGAAACCAAGAGGTAGTGACAGCAGGTTCTAAGACAAGAATGAGGTATCTGGGGGTACATCTGGCTAAAAAGATCGAGGAGGTGCCATAAATTAATCTAGACAGAGTCATTAAAGATGTCTGTACCCTACTTCACCGATGGTCATCTCTTCCTTAAAATATATTCGGGAGAGTCATCTTAATTACGATGATTATCCTTCTGAAGATCACGTTCCTATTTAATTCCATACCTTTATCTTTTGCCCTTATTGGCAATTAAAAAGTTACAAGGGAAACTAGGATCCTTTATCTGGAACTCAAAAGCTCCACGAATTGCCTGGAAAAAACTCAGGAGAAGTTTAAGAACAGGAGGGCTGGCTTTTCCGGATCTATTCGTCTATTGCCACGCATTACATTTTAAACACTTCAGATTATTGGGTGGTAAAATCGATCAATCTTCTTTGGGGCTACTATTTTCAGCACGATTGCAGGACATCCCACAGGGAAAAGACTTTTTTCTCTTTAAGTTTGGGGATCCAAAATTTAAAAAAAAAGTAATACTTAAGATTCTGGGGACAGCCCTAAGAAATTGGGCATATGTTAGGAAAAGGCTCAATATCCCATACTATGCAATGCAGGCCCCAATATGGGATTCCCCAGGGACCCCAGCTTGCCTTGATGATCAATTATCCCGGCCCTTGAGGTTGGCAGGGTTAGAATATTGGGGGGACCTACAGGAAGATGCACAGCTCTTAAGTGGGGAAGTGCTCTCCAATCTGACTGGGGGAACACTCACCAGATTTAAATATTATCAGCTATCAGGATGGTGGTCAACCAGAATACGAGTCAACAATAATCCAAATCCAAAATTTGATGCAGCGACCAAGCGTGGAAGGTGGAAGAGTCAAATGCATACCGGTATTCAGCTATGCTTGAGGTTGAGGATGTGACAGAGCCAGAGATACAAAAAATTTGGAGCAACATCTCAATTCCGAATAGTAGAAACCTCAAGGACAGGTGGTTTGAGTCTTTTACCATCCTGCAATCAGTAGTCAAGCCTGCAACGCTAAAAAGAAATCATTTGTACACCATGTATTTATATAACCCTGAAAAAATTGGCTAAAATCATCAACACAGAATACCATTGTCCGAGATGTAGGTACCCCAATGCGGACGATGTCCATATGTTCGCTGGCTGCCCAGAAATAAAAGACTACTGGACAAAAATTCGAGACCTTTTTGAGGACGTCCTTTAACTGCCCCTGGTGGTAAATACAAGTACCATACTATCTGGTCTGTGCATAGATTACAATTTAAATGATCTCCATACAAAATGTGTATTCTATATTATGCTCCTTGCAAAGCGCGAAATTTGTAGAGCCTGGAAGGACCCAACCCCCCCACCACCTTTCTGAACTGTCTGAGGCATATTATCCTTACCAGCAAATCAGACATGGCATGCGATCCCACAAGTTTGGTCAAAATCTGGGCGGCCCTTGTGACATGGCAAGACGGATGATTGGTTTTTCAATGATTTATCTGGGGCCTTACTGGTTCCCTTAACTTCAAAGTAGCACGGGGCGCCAACTAGAGTGTGAAATGGAGTAGAGCTGGGAAAGCAGTGGCTACTTGAGGGATCAGGCCTACCACTTCGCTTTTGGCCGACTAAAACCAGGGCTGGATCAGGATGACCGAATGCGTTGAGGTTGCCAGTTTCCCATCAAGACTTCCAATTATGGTATATGAGGAATACCAAAAAAAATAATTAAAAAAACAAACGGCGAATCGACCCAAGAAACTGTTTGAACTGGTGAAACAACAATCGGTGGTAGCCCCTAATCGATCAGCTTCGGAAATCAGACCTCCCTCAGGTGATGATCTGGCTGCCTTTTTTTACTGAGAAAACTAGGCTTATTAACATTGATCAAGAAGCCAGGAAGGCGCTATTGCTACCAATGACCTTGTACCCGCATTGGCCGTACTAGACAAGACAACACCATGTAGCTGGGCTATCAAGAACAACGCTTCCTGGTACACCAATTCCCCCCTCAATGAAAATGATATCAAAAAGGTACTTCAGATTATCAACCCATCTAAACACTTCAGTGACCCGTTACCACCTAACATCTTCAAAGTAATTAAGGATGAAATCACCCCCTGCTGGACAAAGATCTTCCATGCGTCTCTGTCACAAGGCGCAATCCCAGAATGCCTAAAAGAGGCTCACCTATTTTAAAAAAAGCCATAGCTGATAGTACAGATCTTAACAAATTCCGACCTATCTCCAGCATACCCACTCCAGCCAAACGTCTGGAAAAAATGCGTCCAGTCACAGCTATGTGCGCACATCAAAATTTCCACCTCCTGGACCAACACCAATCTGGCTTTCGTAGTGGGCACAGCACTGAATCAGCTCTCACTCATGTGATAGATGACATCTTAATAATGCTTGATCGAAATGAATCCTGCCTCATTATCCTACTTGACCTTTCCTCTGCATTTGACACAGTCAATCATGACAACCTCCTATTCATTTTGGAGCATAGGATGGGCCTTTCGGTTCAGGTGCTGCATTGGAACTCATTATCAAAAGACAACGATCCTTAGAAAAGGAAGGGAATTGAGACAATAAATATAGACTAGATAGAGCTATATTGTTAAGAATGCCCAGCCGGACACTTTAATTTCTTGATGAAAGTAATGTAAAACAAAGGAATGGGGCACAAAGTGCGATGGAAGTGGGACACCAACCGATGTCCAACCAACACACTTGGGGAACAAACACAAAGGAGGGAATATTCAGGCAACAGTAGGTTATCAAACAATTAAAATTGCAAAATGATAATCCTCAGTATACACATATGCATGCTCAAAATATATGTTAACTATGCATTTAGTGTACTTATTGTCGACGATGTTTCGAACCTCACACATTATTGGTTCATCCTCAGGACAAAAAATGATTGCCTAAAGAATTAATAATTAAGCTTGAAACCCCAGTCAGGATAAGCTGTGGGTCGCTTTGGTGAGAGTATTAATTCGGGTGACTCTCTAGGGATAGAGTGTACGCAATTACAATGAAATCGGGGGTACCCTTGTCCTGGTCCAAGAGTCTGAAAACAGGAGTATGCAGGTCCACAATGGGGGTCCTTGCACAGCGTGAGAATGCCTTCCGCATTGGTACTCGTCCTTCCTGTAGCACAGAACCCAAAGAGTTAAAGCGAACCACTCACTCTCCCAGCCATCCCCAGTCAGCATGGGGGTTCCCCAAAGATCCTCCTTATCTCCCATTCTCTTCAATTTGTTCCTGGAACCATTAGCTAATGTTTTAAAATCCTTTGATATTCGCTTCCATATGTATGCAGACGACAGCCAACTCTATCTGAAAATCTCCTCTCCGGATGACATTGCTTCACTCAACTCTACCCTACTGACTACCCAAAATTAGTTAACTGCAAACCAGCTCCTGCTAAACACCTCCAAAACAGAATTCCTCCTAATTTCTCCCTCAAAACATACTCCTAAAATCGACCTATGGATGAACCAACTCACTGCCTTCAACTGCTCCCCCCGCATTATAAACTCAGCTAAATCTCTAGAAATTACCCTGGACAAGCATCTGAATATGAAGACTCACATTAGCAACGTGTGCAAGGGAGCCAACCACCTTCTGAGAACACTCAGATATCTCAAACCTTTCCTACCACAAGCAGATTTCAAGCAAGTGGTCCAAGCCCTTGTTTTGCCGAGACTTGACTATGGCAGTGCTACGCTATGTGGCCTCCCCAAAAACTCTTTGGCCCCCTTAAAGGCTTCACTGAACGCAGCGGCCAGATTGATCACGGGCACCAACCGAAATGCACACATCCCCCCGGTTTTAAAATCGCTAAATTGGCTACCTTACGAAGCTAGAATTCAACTAAAGATTGCCTGCTTTCACACAAAGCCCTCCACTTCAAAACCCCCATCTACCTTGCACAAAAACTAGAAATATCTGGAGGAGGTAGACTGTCAAGGAGTTCCAATTCTCTCCTCTTGAAACCACAGATCTTCCGCAAAAAGAGAACATGCCAACAAGCTTTCTCTGGCTCTGCTCCTAAAATTTGGAACTCCCTCCTACTGGAAAATCGGATGATCTCTTCCAAGGCTGCTTTCAAATTGGAAGCAAAAAGATTCCTCATGAATAAGGTCTTCCTTTAAAAGGAGGGGCAATTTTTAGCTCTAATTGCATTGGACATACTATAGTATCGGTCATTATTCCAGTATATGATTATTATTTTGTTTTTGGTTATTATTCCTGTACATGATTATTGTATTTACCCCCCTTAAGTCATTATGCTACATCGTCTTGCCCATTCTTCGTTCCCCCAGGTGTATATATGATCTGTTAGATGTTCACAACTTGATTCAATGCCTATTAGACTTCCCATTTGACTCAAGTTTAGACTATTTTTTTGGTATTGGTTATTATTCCTGTATATGATTATTTTACTTACTCCCCTTATATCACTATGCTCCATTGTATAGCCCATTCCTCATTCACTCAGGTTTTATAAATGAGGTCTTATGTGTGTATTATTTGATTTAACGCCTATTATATTCCCCATGTTAGACTCATGTTTTGATTGTTACCTTTCCCTCTAATTGTAAAGCGCTCTGATATCCTTCGGGATAAAGTTTGCCCTATATAAAACATTATAAATAAATAAAAATGAATAAATACATAATTAAAAAAAGCATTGCCATAGTGCCGTGAGTGCTGTGGGGGTATGGGACAGGCGCTTTTAAAGTTAGAGCAGCATACTTCCCATAGTCAATATACAAAATAGTGCTCACGCACATATAGTTCAGTCCGTGAAACAACAGAAGTAAAAAGTTGAGTCGTTAAGGGAGGTAACAAATGCAGACAAGGTGGTACCAAGGAAGGACTAACAAGCCTATTTACAAATCTGAAACCGGCATTTATGAAGGACAGTGACACAAGATAATGACAAATATGGGCGGAGAGTGGGAGGGGCTTCCAGTGCATACTTAAATACGACCTCAAAATAGGCCCACACATTGGTCTGTCAGACTAGCCCATCAATCACTACCTAATTGCCCTATAGGCCAGTGCAACAGATTTTGCTTCCATTTTGCCCCTTGAACTTTTTTTTTTACTGGAATTTCATTGGAATCCTGACTTATAACTTGCGACCTCAACACTGCTGCAGAACTGAAGGCACTGATAT
Organism: Lissotriton vulgaris; assembly: GCF_964263255.1. Taxonomy (NCBI): domain Eukaryota; kingdom Metazoa; phylum Chordata; class Amphibia; order Caudata; family Salamandridae; genus Lissotriton; species Lissotriton vulgaris. The sequence goes on from NW_028243970.1 coordinate 52,250, forward strand.
GCATAAATCATTAATGTTTTAAAATAAACAAGAAACCACTTAATAGGCATCTTAGGACACATTCCATCTTGTCGAGGCGAACAACCACTAACTGCAATTTCGCTCTCTAAAGTTCACTGATGTGGTTATTCGTTTCATTTTTTCAGAAAGCAAATTAGGCTATTATGTGGTTTATATTTGTGTTTGTTAAGGGAGATGATTACGCTTCCGATTTGTTGCTCCAGCAGCCATTGTGGTTGTGACACAAAAAACTCCCCATGGAAGAACGGAGTAGCATTCGTCCCCCCGCCCCCAGAACATCCCCATCACAGGTACTAGTGGGATAGATGTTAATTGGATCCATATTTCACCCCCCCACCCCCTTTGCAGGCCGCAATGGGATCTAACCTGCAGCTGCGGGTGATGTGATCTCATGCACGGGTTGAAGCTTGCTAAAAAAACAACCATCAGGTCTGCAAACAAGAAACGCGAAACGTGACTTTAGCACAACCCACATGCAGCCCCGATCTGTGGTCTGGAAGAGCAACAGATGTCGCCCATAAACTTTCACAATTCTATTCCTGCAACATGCAATTACTATGCGGTTTGAACTGAATTGAAGAGTTCTGCTTACCTTCAAGTTCTTTTGCGGCCGGCTCCTGGGTCATTTGCTGAAATTATTGCTCACTCTCTCGTGCCAATGAGCTCTGTAAAAAATAAAAGAATGGTGTGTTGTTCTGTACTTTTATTCCACGTGGTAAAATACATTGTTCATTGTACCATGATGATTTATGAGAAGGAAAACACAGTATCATTAGGTCTGGCTTGGCTGTTGCAGAACATTTTGTTACCAATTCTTTAAAATATACAAAGACTGGTGTTTGGCTCCACCCACGGGGGCATAACTCTGAATTCTATGTATTGGCTAGTTAGTGTATCCTTCCACCTTCCATGAAGCTCTCCACTGAAATACATGAGGTGCCATTTTGTTCTGCAAAATGCACTCAATGATGACACTGTTTGTCACATCCACGTTTTTATTTCCTATATGACTTCTATACATGAAACAATACTTTTTCATGCAATATCCAATTCATTCCTATAGGCCTGTAGGCCCATACTAATGAATGGGACAGCATTCCTTAATTGCGACTAGCAATTTGCAAGTAGCAATTAAGGAATGTTTAGGAATCGCTATTTTAATAGCAATTCCTACATGCATAGGCTTTTGCTATTCCTAAATAGCGATTCCTTAAAAATCGCTGTTTAGGAATAGCAAAAGGCTACGTTGATGCATCTTCCAGTTTGTTTCTTTTATGATTGGGCATAGACAATGATTATTTTTACAACCTTTGAAACTATTAAGAGCCTGGTTGGATTCAGTGGTTTTGGGCGAAAACATGAAGTCATCCTTTAGAGGATTCTCATCCAGGGGAGAACCTGCAGGTTGGAATTCGCTCTACCACACGGATACTATGTAGCAATTACTACACTAAAGATTTCGGGTAGAGGGATATCCTCCAATGGACGAGTTTGGACTACCTCCTCTGAGCACATGATTTTCCATGACCGTCCAATCCTAAACCAGGATCTAAAGTTCTGCCGGACTGGGAGCCCAAAGCAGCCCTGGCAATGTTAACGGGCTAGCCTAGCCCCCCTGCTGCTTTTGTTACTGTGTGCCGATATAGTAGCAGTAATCAACCTTTATCCCTCATTTTTTTTCCTGCGGACTTTCAGACCACATACTATTAATCCGCAATGTCATTCATCCCGCATACCACCATCCCGCATTTTTTTACAACGCATGTGCTTTTATCACACATGCCTTTACATCGAAATACGTTGTAAAGGCATGTATGGTAAATGCATTTGTGTTGTAAACGATGACGATGACGAGAGAGGTAAGGGGGTTTGGGTTAATTTTTAAGGGTGGGGGTTGTGTAGTGTTAGTGTAGTGTAGAGTTGTGGTGGTTGTTTAGTGTAGGGTCGTGCTGGGGGAAGTGTAATAGGGGTTAGGGTAGTGTTGTAGTGTTTCTGTAGTGTAGGGTCATGCTGGGGGTTGTGTTTTAGGGTTTAGGGTAGTGTTGTAGTGTTTGTGTAGTGTAGGGTCATGCTGGGGTGTAGTGTTTTAGGGGTTAGGGTACTGTTGTAGTGTAGGGTCATGCTGGGGGTAGTGTTTTAGGGTTTAGGGTAGTGTTGTAGTGTTTGTGTAGTGTAGGGTCATGCTGGGGTTAGTGTTTTAGGGTTTTGGGTAGTGTTGTAGTATAGTGTCATGCTGGGGGTAGTGTTTTAGGGTTTTGGGTAGTGTTGTAGTGTTGGGTCATGCAGGGGTAGTGTTTTAGGGTTTAGGGTAGTGTTGTAGTGTTTGTGTGGTGTAGGGTCATGCAGGGGTGTGGTGTTTTAGGGTTTAGGGTAGTGTTGTAGTGTTTGTGTAGTGTAGGGTCATGCTGGGGTGTAGTGTTTTAGGGTTTAGGGTAGTGTTGTAGTGTTTGTGTAGTGTAGGGTCATGCTGGGGGTAGTGTTTTAGGGTTTAGGGTAGTGTTGTAGTGTTTGTGTAGTCTAGGGTCATGCTGGGGTGTAGTGGTTTAGGGTTTAGGGTAGTGTTGTAGTGTTTGTGTAGTGTAGGGTCATGCTGGGGTGTAGTGGTTTAGGGTTTAGGATAGTGTTGTAGTGTAGGGTCATGCTGGTGGTAGTGTTTTAGGGTTTAGGGTAGTGTTGTAGTGTTTGTGTAGTGTAGGGTCATGCTGGGGTGTAGTAGTTTAGGGTTTAGGGTAGTGTTGTAGTGTTTGTGTAGTGTAGGGTCATGCTGGGGTGTAGTGGTTTAGGGTTTGGGTAGTGTTGTAGTGTAGGGTCATGCTGGGGTGTAGTGGTTTAGGGTTTATCGTAGTGTTGTAGTGTTTGCGTAGTGTAGGATCATGCTGGGGTGTAGTGGTTTAGTGTAGTATTGTAGTGTTTGTGTAGGGTCATGCTGGGGGTAGTGTATTAAGGTACCGTTGTAGTGTTTGTGTAGGGAAGTAAAGTGCTTTATGGTAGTGTTGGGGGGTCGTGCTGGGTAGTGTAAATGTAGAAAAAGGACTGTGTGTCAAGGGTGGGTGGCGCAGGGGTACTACTTTAGAGTGTAGCGTAGTGTAGGGTAGGGTTGTGTACTTTTACTTACCTTTACAACTTTTACAACGAGTATACCTTTAACATGCATGCCTTAACGTTGTAAAGGCATATTCGTTCTAAAAGTTTTCGTTCTTTTAAGTTGCGGACTAATAGTACATGCGGGATTATTTTTGCAGACTGATGGTATGCGGGCTGTTTGTCTGCGGGATTACGTCATATATTCATAGTAGCACCACTGCAAAACCGCCCCCACCCTTCCAGCTTCCCGGGGAAACGCCAGATGCCCGCTACGGCCAGTCCGGCCCAGCTGCGACCCCTGCAGGAAAGATCGGTGACTCGTGAGGAGGGTTGGGGGGGATTCGACAGAGGACCACAAAGGAAACTTAAATAAATAATACATTTTCCCTCGTCGCCGCCTGTCGAAATCCTCCCCAACCGGCCCACCTCTCTTACCTGCCCTGATTTAAAGAGCTAATTTGTAAAAATACACAGCCAGTTCATTCACAGCAGCTTTGGGGTGTGCAGCCCAAGTTGTGGGGTTAGTTGACCAATCAGATCCAAAAATGTCCAATGCCGAAAATTCCAAAACCCTAGCGCACTCTGCAGACACTGCCTAACCTGCCTTTCATTCTACGGTTCTTGTTTCTGTCTGGGGTGGTAAAAGCACTACTCTGAGCTGATTCCAACCTTCCTTCTTGCCTTGTGTTTACTGCCCCCGCCAACTCTGTTCTTCTACTAAAGCTCTCAGAATTAGGATTGCATTAATTATCAAATTATTTAATTCAAAAGTTGATACTCTCTACTTTGTCCCTGTGTGAAGAAAGCCGATTTCCTTCTAATAATGTGTGTGCTAATGATTTATATTCCACTGTAATAGTGGGGTAGCTAATGTTTTACCATACATGTTCATTCTTAGAATTTGTTTTGAATCTATGAGGTAAGCATTAGTGCCCATGCTTGGGGGAGTAATTAACAACCTTTATTGCCCAGCAGGTAAAGGCAATACTGCAATTACCACCCCACTTCCTAAAAATAGGGAGCAGAGGTGGGGTGGCCAGGGCCCAAGAGGGCCATCTAGTCTTGGATGTTGGAGCTGGTTCCCCTGTTGCCGGTCTGTTATGTGCCCCCTTAGGGACAGAGTCCTGTTGCGACTCTGCACCACTAATGGAAGGAGTAGTGCTTCAGCGGGGTGGCCAGTGCATGACCCGTGGCATGTTGGACTATTATGCCCCCCCCGCACTGCTCTCTACGGTGGGACATTGAGGCACATGGAAGTGTGCAGGACAATCGCCCCCAGGTCTTAATAATAAGGTAGGATGTAGCCAGTGGCGTAACACAAAATGATGCCCCTCCATGTGAAGAGGGCCCCAGAGTCTCCATTATCTCACAGGTATTTATTGACCTTGGGCCTGAAGTACTGTGGAGGCCCAAGGGGTTTGGAAGCTCCCATATGCTCCCCTGTGCTGCAGGGGCCTGTGTTATAACCCCTGGGGATAGCACCAGAACGTTTGCTGTGGTGAGTGGATGCGGAGTGTAGGCACTGGACTGCAACTTAACCAGGACCTGACAGTCCTTTCTGGCAGTCTGGAGGCCAGCTAGAGGGAGACACTAGAGGTTTGTTATGAAATAAGCGAAGGGTTGATGGCCAGCTGTCTTGTGTCATTGGGTAGAGAGTGCAAGTCAGCTCATAGAGGGCACCACTACCTTGATATGTGGTGCTCTAGGACAGGAGGCTGCCAGAAAGTGGCAGTGTGAATACCTCAGTGTGAAATCCCTAAAGTTTACTCAGCTATGTGGAGACTGCCTGTGATATTAGATACAAAAGCAGCATGACTGACAAGAAAAAATGCAAAGAAGAATTCGTCAACACTCAAGGTAAAGCGAATAAGAAACGCTAGAAGGATGCAGGCAGATCTGGCACTACTGATGATACAGAACTTACAACCAGGGAATCTCCCCCGCTATGGTCAATCAGCGCACTCCATGCTGGTCTGAAACCAAAGACATTGAATATTGAAGTAGCATTTGACTCAGTTCAATGCACACTGTACTGGTTTTGGGATGAGTGAAGAGTGTGTAATGAGGTGTGGAGATGTATGAGAGTAAGTCAAAAATAGTGTTCGAGATCACTATTATGGAGGATATTCTGGTTATTTTTGAGGCATTTGCAGTAGACAGCCCCTTGAAACTGGATGCTTGCAAAAAAAATCTGGAAAACCTGTGGAAGGGAGCAATCTTTCATGTTTTGGGGGTCCTTTGCAGTTGACAGAGCTTTGGTGATTGAGATGGAGGCCATGTTGAGGGTGCTTTTATAACTACCAACGATTCCAATGCAACATGTGGTCAAACACACATACATGCTTCCTACAAGGTTCTTAGATAATAATGGAGAGAGGAATATAGCGGGTGACGTTGTGTGCTGGACTGGAGAGAAAGGGTCCTGCAGTTGGCTATCCGTGAAAAGAGGGTGATGCTCTGGGGGAATCGCCGTTGCTTTTACCAGATTAGCACTGTGACCCTTTATAAAGAAAATTAGATTTATTGGCTCTGAAATTGGGGATGGCCACCAGAGGCCTCAATGAATTTGTGAGTTTTCCAATCAAGCTCAAAGAAGAAAATGGTAGAAAGAACTATAGTCCTATTTATGAGTTGTATGGTACAGGGGCAATTTTACTGAATGGTAAAATCACAATACAGTTTACTGTTTCTCTAAGGAAATGCCTCCTTTTGCATGAACATCCGTATTTTTAGTCCATAATATATTGCAACCAGTATACCCAGGGCCTGTAAGTTAAATAGCACTAGTAGCCTGCAGCACTTATTGTGCCACCACTAAAGTGACAAGGCAAAGCATGCCTTCAGACCTGCCTTTGCAGTCTCAGAGAGCAGTTTTAAAACCGCAAATTTGCCTAGACAAAATAAACCTTTTGACATGCATAAACCAGCTTATAAGTCACCCTTAAGTTAGGCCCTAAATTCTTATAGGACGGGGTGGGTGGTATTGAAAAAGCAGGACATGTGTAATTAAGTTTTACATGTCCTGCCAGTGAAAACATTTTCAAAGCCATTTTTCACTGTAGCAAAGTGAGATCTCTGATAGAAAAGCAATGGGTAACATTATAACACCTTATAATACATAACTTCAGCTTGAAAATAGATAGAACCATGATTTCAGGACTCAAGTTAAAAGTAGTTGAAAATCTAATGGTCGAGTCAGATTTTAAAGAACTATTTTGAAAATGGCACTTTTAGAAAGTTGGCATTTATCTACCTGAAGCCTCTGATAGCCTTTTCAGAGTTAATCCCCAACTGTTACCTGGAAGCAATTCTGGCCCCCTGCAAGAAGGTGTGAATGGCTCACAGAAAAGGGAACAACAGGGCCTCGACTGGAAGGAGATGTGCAGTCCTCCTGACAGAATGGTTTAGGTGATGTGCCCACCAAATGCACAAGCTTTAAAAGGGCATCCCCTGCCACAGGCAGATGGTGGGAAACCTGTTCTGGAATTGGTTTGCAAGGGTAGTTTTTCATTTTCCAGGACACCTCAGGGGTGTGCCAGAGCTCTGCACAAGGGAAGAAAGGTTCTGCCATATTGGTTTTAGGTAGGGACAGGCATTGTGGGATAGTTTACAGCAAAACACACAGGAAGTGCTCCAAAATTGGGTAGGGGCACCCCTGGAAACTTTTTCCCTATTAGGTAGTAAGTGGGCAGGAGTTTCCCCCACCCACAGGCTGTCATGGGGCAAAAACGTGATACTTTCAGTATCCTCTTCAAAACACCTCTGGACCTGTGGAAGAAAGAAAGACTGCACCTGCTTTTAAACATGTGAAGAGAAATTCCAGGGGATCCCCACTTGTACCAAGGACAGAAGAGTAGGCTAGCCTCCTTTTCAGCTCCAGGAATACAAAAGCTTCAAGAAGCTCAAGCCTCCGCTGAGCCCCACTTTACAGTTCTAACAAGTTTTCCATAGACACTGCTGGTAGATTCTGGGAGATTGTAATGCCCAAAATGGTCCCGGACCCTTGCCTGTTGTTGGAGTGTACTCTTTCCCTATCAAAAACTGCAAGACTGGGAAAACTCAGAAACATTTTTCAAACATTCTGCAAAAAGAACCATTGGCTACCACAGAACCTCTGCTGACACCCAGTCACTGATGTCACACTGCTGGTCAGAATCAACTTGCTGGTTTGTCTTGCTGAAAGGATCCTGACTTTCAGAAACGATTTCAAATCAGAACTTAGAGCACCTCACTAGGACCAATGCCGAGTAGCAACCTGATGATGCCATTGTGAGCACCAACTTCAGGCCGGCCTGCTCAGTGTTTTCCCACCTTCAACGTCAAGAGCTTTGAACTTCTCGTGGGAGCCAAGGCTCTCACTGAGGTTCTGAGCTTAAGCTGCTGCTGTAGACGAGTGTAGTATTTTGGATAATGAAGAATAAAATATAAGTAGTTGAATGACGATTTATTCCAGAATAAAGAGCACGCCTGAACACATCAATGGCAGGCAGGAAATGCACCTGCACCTACCAACACAAATCCGTACTGAAGATGATCCTCACTAATCAGGATTGAAACGTCATCGACTCCCCAGCTCATCAAATGGCGCAACAACCGCATTGGCTCGAACGAAATGTTTCAAGACATATGAAAAGTGTATAATTACATGAGCCACTCGCCTCTCTAATTCACTGTATATAACTGCACTACTTGCACTTCACGCGCCGTCCTAGCTGGTTCTAATTGTCACTTGCGTCGCTACACGTATGTCACCTTCACATACTTTGAACCAAGTCCAATTCGGTTTGTTTCTTTTGCACAGTGCTGATACAACTGTTCTCTCCTTAATAACCTTGTTGAATACATGATGCTATAAGCACTTATATCCAATTATTGTGAGTCTTCTTATTCCTGTTCATGTAATGCTTCTGCAAACTATTGTAACTGTGTCCTATTAATACCAGTGGGGTCCTTGTTGATTATCTACAATTCCCTTACCCTGTCCTTATCTGGTATAAGGGTTGGTGCTAATGTAGCCTTATACAAATGGTCATGGAGAGGGCGGAGTCGAGGATGACCCCCCAGGTTGCGTGCGTGGTCGGTGGGTTCTGGGGCTGTTCCTAGCGTTGTTGGCCACCAGGAGCCGTCCCAGGCTGAGGGGGTGGGGCCGAGGATGAAGACCTCCGTCTTGTCTGAGTTCAGCTTCAGCCTGCTGTCCTTCATCCATTCGGCGACGGACCTCATTCCTCTGTGGAGGTTGGCTTCGGTAGTGTGGGGGTCTTCGGTGAGGGATATGATCAGCAGGGTGTCGTCGGCGTAGGAAATTATGTTGAGGCTATGTTGTCATGCGACGTGGGCGAGTGGTGCCATGTAGATATTGAACGGCGTCGGGCTGAAGATGATCCCTGTGGAACACCGCAGATGATCTCAGTGGTCTTGGAGCGGAAGGGTGGGAGGCGGACGCTCTGGGTTCTGCTGGAGTGAAAGGATGTGGTCCAGGCCAGGGCCTTCTCTTGGATTCCGGCATCATGGAGGCGCGCTGTTAGGGTGCGGTAGCAGACCTTGTCAAAGGCTGCTGATAGGTCCAGTAGGATGTTTCTCCTTTGTCCATAAGGATCCTGATGTCGTCGGTGGCGGCGATGAGGGCGGCCTCGGTGCTGTGGTTGTTACGAAACCGGACTGGGATGGGTTCAGGATGTTGTTGTCTTTGAGGTAGCAGGTCAGCTGTCTGTTGACGATCTTCTCCGTGACTTTCGCCGGCAAAGAAAGCAGGGAGATGGGCGAGAAGTTGGGGTCCGGCTTGGGTTTCTTCAGTAGGGCATTGATCTCGGCGTGATTCCAGCTCTCTGGGAAGGTTGCTGTCTCAAAGGAGATGTTGATTGTTTTCCGGAGATGGGGTGCGATGGCTGTGCTGGCTTTGTTGAAAACGTGGTGAGGGCATGGGTCAGATGGGGATCCGGAGTGGATGGAGTTCATGGTCTTGATGGTGTCTTCCTCGCTGACGTTGGACCAGGCGGTCAGGGGACTGGTGCGGGTGGTGGTCGCAGGGGTGGTGGTCTCGGCAGTGGATGTGGGGGTGGCGGTGTTGAAGCTGTCGTGGATGTCAGTGATCTTGCGGTGAAAGAAGGTGGCCAGTGAGTTGCACAGGTCTTGTGATGGTGGAATGTCGTTGGTGTTGGAGCTGGGGTTGGAGAGTTCTTTCATGATGTTGAAGAGCTCTTTGCTGTTGTGTGCATTGTTGTCTAGGCGGTCCTGATGAGTTGGTGGTGTCTGCGGGTGGCGTTCTTGTGAGCTGGGTAGCTGTCTGGTGTCCGGTCGCGGAGCCCGATCTTTTCCAACTTCCGGCAGGTGCGCTTGGAGGTCCGGAGGTCTCCGGTGAACCATGCAGCTTTCTTGTTGGTGTGGTTGGTGGCGGAGGTCTTGAGTGGGGCGAGGGTGTTGGTGCAGTCGTTGATCCACTGTTTGAGGTTGATGGCGGCGGTGTCGGGGTCGGTGGGGTCGGCGGGTGGTCCCAAGGCGAGGGTGGTGGTCAGTTGGTCCTTGGTGACCTTGCCCCAGCAGCGGCGTGGCATCTGTTGGGTGCGGTGTTGTGTGGTGGGTTTCCTGAAGGTGAAGTGAATGCATCTGTGGTCTGTCCAGTGGGGTTTGGTGGTGTGGTTGAAGGAGACGTGGGGACTTGCGGAGAAGATGGGGTCCAGTGTGTGTCCAGCGGCGTGGGTGGGTGTCGTTTCAAGCTGTTTGAGTCCGAGGTTGGCCAGGTTGTCGATCAGGGCGGTGGGGTTGGCGTTGTTGTTGTTTTTTTTTTTTTCTTCAAAAATCTTTATTCGATTGTAGGTTTTACAATCATAAAAGTACATCACTTAAGAAATCAATTAAAAACAATCCAGGTAATTCATTTCATGTAACATATAAAAGACACAGCATACAGTACAAGATAAAAGAGAAGAGCAACGGGTAATTTAAGCAAGATCATATTCAGTATGTAATAAAAACATAAATTACTATATTGATTTTAAAAAAATACCTAAAACATTCACAGCGTAATTAACCATCCATACTTTTCCTGAAAGAGATGGCTTTTTTAAAAAAGTTACAGACAAATAAAGTACAGTCACAGTTCAGTAATTGAAGGTAGTAAAGTGCGGGTTTGATTTGTGCAAAATGCAATTTTTTGAGACACGGTTTAAGAAATAGTTTCCGTGGTATAGTATAATATGGACAAATAAAAAGAAAGTGTGCCAGATCTTGAGGAGACTTCCCGTCGCAGCCACAAGCTGGCAACACTTCACCCCGTTGGGCCCCACTTGGGACCGCCAATAGGAGATGAAATAGGTCAAAACGGAACCTTGTCAGGAGAAAGCGTTCATAGCCAGTCATAGGCCATGATAGATAGGGTTCCATGCGTGGGCAGGTTTTAAGAAGTAGGTGTTTCCTGACACTAACCTTCTGTATCTCAATCTCTTCACGGTCTGTACCTCTTGATAATAATATGGCGTTTTTTACCAAGATAACATCAGGTTTTGTAATCAAGTTGGGAGCAAAAAACAGATCAGGACGGCCAATTGCCGCCAGACAGTCCTTTATGTACTTCAACCACGGAACTTTAAACCTCCCATCTAGTGTTAAGGCTTCTTTCAAAATAGCATGGGTGAGCGGAATATCGGGATTGAGCCAACAGTTCATCCAACATAGAACCGGGCTTACTGCTATTCTATCACTTAAGTAGGGAACCCCCAACTCTTCGTGTACCGAGAAGTTCCCGATACCCCTTGGTAACCTTAGTATTTTTTTCAAAACAATATTCTCTGTAACCTCTAGGTCCTTTATCTTGCGGTAGCCCCATAGCTCGCTTCCATAACAGGCGACAGCAACACTTTTTGCCTGATATAATTTGAGCAAAGCGGCCATTGGACAGTTCCCAATTTTTCCTGCAAAGCCAAGTATGGCCGCATTTACCCGTGTTGCTTCGCCCTTCTTTTTTGAGACTGCAGGGCCCCAGGATAATTTATGGTCTAAGAGGACCCCAAGGTAAGAAAAGGTGTTAGTAGTAGGGATTTTCTCCCCATTTATACTGAAGGTATTCATTTTCCGTATACCCTTACCTATTTTCATGACATAGGACTTGGAATTGTTAATGCTTAGGCCGCGGGACTCCATGAATTTATAAAAGGAATTTAATAATTTCTTGAGGCCGATTGCTGTTCTAGATATAAGAACAGCATCGTCTGCGTAAAGCAGCACTGGAATCCCCTTGCGCTCAACAAAGGGATAGTCTGCTTTAGTGTTTAAAAGAAATTCCTCCAGTTCATTGATATACAAATTAAAGAGGAATGGGGCGTTGTTGTTGTTCTCGAGGTGGAAGTTCAGGTCCCCGAGGAGGATGTAGTCTGTGGAGGTGAGGGCGTGGGTGCTGATAAGGTCGGCGATGGAGTCGCTGAACTGTGGTCGGGGTCCGGTTGGTCTGTAGACGAGTGTTCCTCTGAGGGTGGTGTTGGGGTCGGTGTGGATCTGGAAGTGCATGTGCTCGGCGGTGGTGAGGGTGTCGTCGGTGTTGGTCGAGACTCTGAAGTGTCCTTGTGGATGATGGCGATTCCCCCTCCCACTCCGTTGGTGCGGTCTTTGCAGGAGATCTCGTAGCCTTCTGGGATGGCTATGGCGATGTTTGTTGCCGAGGTGGCGTTCAGCCAGGTCTCCGTCAGGAAGGCAACGTCGGGGTGGTTGAGTCTAGGAAGTCCCAGAGTTCGATGGCATGCTTGCGAGCAGAATGGGTGTTGAGGAGGATGCATCGGAGGTGGTTGGGTTGTCTGGTTGATGGTTTGGCGGGCCGAATGCTGGTGAGGCTGCAGTTCCGGCAGGTGAAGGGCCCTTGGGTGCGTTTTGGGTGGCCCTGTAGCAGGAGTGATCTCGTCCGGGGATGAGTGCGTGGAGGGTGTTGGAGTCGTAGTGCAGTCTGGTGTTGTGGCGGCTTTGGGGTCCAGGGGTTCTGGCGCTGCGGTGCGGTCCAGGCAAGGACGGGCGCATATGGGCTTGAGCGGTTGCTGTGCGGCCTCCATATGAGGTGCTATGGGAGGGAGGAGCAGCTGGGAGGCGGGAGCGGGGTGGCGAATGGGGCAGCAGGGGGCGGGGCCGCAGGGAGTCGGCGGCGGAAAGCGCGAGGGGAGGGGAGCGGGTGGGGGGCAGGGGGGGTAGGGCACAGGGAACTGGCAGCAGTGGAAAGCGCAACAATAAGGGGCAGAAACCAGTAACAGTGGGAAAGGAAGAAACCAGTTGGCACAAAAGAAGGAAAGCGGTCCGAGGCAGAGGAGAAGAAGGACGGCAGCAGTCAGGGGCAACCAAGCGAGGACACAGCGGGACAGCGGCACAGGGGGACCGTGTGGCGGCTGAGGGGGGTGACCCACCTAGTGACAGGGTCAAAGGTCGCTCCCTTCACCACCGTGCGGCCTCCATATGAGGGACTATAGGAGGGAGGATCAGCTGGGAGGCGGGAGCGGGGTGGCGAATGGGGCAGCAGGGGGTGGGGCCACAGGGAGTCGGCGGCGGGAAGCGTGAGGGGAGGGGAGCAGTTGGGGGCAGGGGGGTAGGGCACAGGGCACGGGCGGCAGTGGAAAGCGCAACAATAAGGGGCAGAAACCAGTAATAGTGGAAAAGGAAGAAACCAGTTGGCACAAAGGAAGGAAAGCGGTCTGAGGCAGAGGAGAAGAAAGACAGCAGCAGTCAGGAGCAACCAGGCGAGGACGCAGCGGGACAGCGGCACAGGGGGACCGTGTGGCGGCTGAGGGGGGCGACCTACCTGGTGACAGGGTCAAAGGTCGCTCCCTTCACAACGGCGTGGCCTCCATATGAGGGGCTATTGGAGGGAGGAGCAGCTGGGAGGCGGGAGCGGGGTGGCAAATGGGGCAGCAATGGGCGGGTCCGCAGGGAGTCGGGTGTGGTAAGCGCGGCGGGTCCGCAGGGAGTCGGGTGTGGTAAGCGCGAGGGGAGGGGAGCGCTTGGGGGAAAGGGGGGGTAGGGCACAGGGCACTGGCAGCAGTGGAAAGCGCAACAATAAGGGGCAGAAACCAGTAACAGTGGGAAAGGAAGAAACCAGTTGGTACAAAAGAAGGAAAGCGGTCTGAGGCAGAGGAGAAGAAGGAAGGAAGCAGTCAGGGGCAACAAGGTGAGGACGCAGCGGCACAGGGGGACCCTGTGGCAGCTGAGGGGGGCGACCTACCTGGTGACAGGGTCAAAGGTCGCTCCCTTCACCACCGCGCGGCCTCCAAATGATGGGCTATGGGAGGGAGGAGCAGCGGGGAGGCGGGAGCGGGGTGTCGAATGGGGTAGCAGGTGGCGGGGCCCCAGGGAGTGGAAACCAGTAACAGTGGGAAAGGAAGAAACCAGTTGGCACAAAAGAAGGAAAGCGGTCCGAGGCAGAGGAGAAGAAGGACGGCAGCAGTCAGGGTCAACCAGGTGAGGACGCAGCGGGACAGCGGCACAGGGGGACCATGTGGCGGCTGAGGTGGGCTACCTACCTGGTGACAGGGTCAAAGGTTGCAGGAGCGAAATCTGTCTAAAACTGGCCGGGGAATTTTTTGGACCGTTCTTATATAACGGAACTAGTATACTCCCCTTTTAGGATTGTGGAATATCCCCATAGGTAGAACAATGGACAAACAACGGATGCAAACATTTTGCCCATTCTTCACAATCCTGTTTTTTTATGGCTACTAGTACATCATCTGGGCCCATTGCACTAGAGTATCTTGGCCCTTTGATGTAACCTTCAATCTCCATGCATGTTGGTGCTCCATGATCACTTTTAGATGGAACGGTAGTAACCTCTTGGATCTGTCCAACTGTGAGATTTAGAGCATAGAGCAGGGAAATGTATATGGACCATTCTGCTTCTGGGAATAAAATAGGTTTTGACTTTTCTCTCCCATCACAGAATTTTGCGATAAGTGCTCAATACTTCCTAGTATCCCCAGAAAGAGCCACTTCTCGAAGTCTAACCCATTTTTCGTCTTCAGCACTCTTTCGGTCCGATGCTTTTTTCCTTTTCCGTACCTGTTTTAGCCTACTTATTTCTCTCTGCCTTTGTGTCCTTGGCCCCTGAATTGGTCTCTAATTAAACCATTAATTTCCCAATTCAGTTTTTTAATTTCCCATGGTATTATTACTATTGGAGAAGCACTAAAGACTTGCTTCTTCCTTCTGAAAGTTCTAATTGCAGCCAAGACTCTCTCGTACCTCTGGACTGGTGTTTCTTGACTGGGGCTTAAAGCAGTATTCTCAAAAACCCTCTTAAATTTGGGAGCGAATTATTTGACCAGCAAGTACGCCCATTATTTCAATTATAAGAGATATTTTCATTCTTCTGATTCCAAAGTTCAGGCTTCTCAATTTTTCTTTCCATACTTGCAACTAAAATATTATGGTCACTCAAATTTGTGGCAGATACCTTGAACTGTATACATGCATCAAATAATTGAAAGAAAACTGCCATATAATCAATTAAAGAGTGACCATATGTCCCATGAAAGGTGTAAACTGCGGGGAAGTCCTCCGGGAATCTACCATTTAATATTACAAGGTCTAAACTTCTAAGGTTTTGCAAAAGTAATAGGCCTCATTTATCCGACTTTAATTGGACCGGCAGTACAGAATCTGGGATAGCCCATACCTCCTCCAGTACCGGATTGGAAAAAGACATGACTGCACTATTACATAATTTAGCATTAAAATCACCTACCATCATTATACATGAGCATTCTTCATTGTTACCTAATCTTTGCACAAAAGTGCAAATAGAGTCGACCAGTACATTAGACGCTCTCCCAGGGGGGATATACACATTTACCAGTAAAAGAAAAATCGCTGCCCCAAGTTATCCTCACCTATCCTCAGCTTTGCTCCAATACAGCATTTTGATGGATGCTTATAGATCACAGGATCCCATACTATGATACAGCTACGTAAAATAGCTAAACCTCCACTTGCGTGCCCTTTTACAGATTTTTTTGCTGTACTGCAGTACACATAGAAATTCTCAAACTGAAACTTTTCCCCCAACCACGTTTCCTGGAGGCAGATTATCTTGGGGTCTAATTCTACTAATGATTTAAGCTTATAACTTGATTTTCCCACCCGCCACATTCCAGGATATGATGTTTCCCAATTGGCTACTCCAGCCCTATGGGTTTTATGGTAGATGTTTTTGACCCATTCAGTGTAGCTGCAACCCAACTCCACTTTGCTACCTCATCCTCCCCATTAGCTCTGGGGGCCCATCGGACTTCAGGTGCTAAAATAATAATTTCTCTATCAACCAGGTTTCTTCCTACTGTTATTTCTATATCTTTATAGTTTATGAGGATATTTACACCCCTATTATTAGAGAAGCCATAGCCTTGCATCTGATGAATTGTTCCAAAGTTTTCTAATGGAACTCGGCAAGGGGGTACGCTAGGGACCACATCTATACCTCTTGTACTAAAGCAGTCTGCATTAGCTATTACCAGTGCTGACACTACCCTTGATGAAAATGTAGCTCTAGTGCTTGGGGGAGCGCTCCTCCAATCTAAATAGACTGATTCAATATCTTTACTAGTTATTATCCCCAAACCCCTTTATTTTGGTTAATATCTGTAGGAGGGCACTTCTATTCAATAAAATTGGTTCAGTTTCAAACAGGGAGACAAAAATGAAGGTCCTACTCATTTGCCCACCTCCTGGTCCAGTATTCCTTATTGGTTTAATACCAGGCTGCCCTAAGACTGAATCTCTCTCTAACTTACCCCCTTTACTGTTTAGAACTGTAATTAGGTTCCCCACCCCAACTGTCCCCTGGCTGGACTCAAACCTCGTTGGGAAAATATCCTGCCCACAGGGGTGGAGTGTGGCACCTCCTGAAGCTATGTATTGATCTGTTACAGGTACACCTAAATTATCCATTACACTTCTTAATATAGGGTCTCTGCTTGTATCATAGTTTGTCCCACTTTCATCCTGACTCTCTTGACACGGTGGGGCAATCAGCACTGAATTTGAACAGATTGACTGATTGTTATTTTCTTGCCCAGTCTTTTGACCTGTATTCAATGTGGATTGCCCCAAAGTCCATGTGTCCTTTCTACTAGGACGAGATTTTGTACTATTTACTTCTTCGCTTACTGGAAGGAACCGCAATTTTTTCTGTTTTCGTTTCGGAAAACGTCGATTCCTCATCTTCTTCTTCCCCCTACGACCACTTCTAAAGTTACCTTCACTCCCTACTGGGTCCTCCCCTAAGGGTGCACTATCTAACGTATTAGCTAATTCTTTGGTTAACTGTAGGCTTGGTTTTTTTTAATTACTTTTTTAAAAAATAGAATAAACTCATAATGGGTGAGGTACTGGGGATACTTTTGAGTTTAATTTTAATTTTTCCCTCGGCTGGTAACCTGTGCACTCTCACGAAGTTTAACTGGGGGTGAGCTTATAATAGGACTACCTCTAAATGAGACACTTACAGTTCCCACATACATTTCTTTTATTTCCCCGTCCTCAAAATTTAGTACCACTTTTTAGCATCCTATTGCATATTTGACATACAAGGCTGGGTACTTCATGGACCTTTTCCAAATTTTTTATAGCTAGCTTGATCTGATTAAGGTCTTGAACCCCTACCAGTATGGGCGAGAGAACTTCCAATATATGATCAGTATTTATTGTACTTTTTTCTAACAAAGATAAAATTGCGGAGACGATTCTCTCTAATGCGTAAAAAATCACCAGAGTGCCCCCATCCGCGCATTCTCAATAGAATTCATAATGTTCTCTACCCCCTTATCCAATGATACTCCTGATATCCTTTCAACAGAAAGATCTAATAAATCAGCAGCATGGGATAAACTAGTAGGTGTACTACTGTACAGAGTAGGCATATGTGGTGGAGCAGCTGTTGGAACCAGTGACAGTTCTGGATCCATCTCCAAGGCACCCAGTCTTTTTCAGCTGTGCCGTTAGTTCTTCTTTCTTTTCCATTTGCTTAGCGATGTCCGGTAAGGTATAATCCTCCATTTTTACCTGCCCAGAGCTAAAGTTATGTTCTATCCAGTGTTGCACTTTTAATGACTGTTCACTCAATTTGGTAGGCAAGAAACCAGGCTCAAATCTATGCATACTTCTTGAATTATCAAAGAGGGATGCCCATCCTGCCAATGGAGATAATGGGGTATGTCCCTTTCCTTTCACATTATTCTCCTGGGGGCCTTCTACTTTTCCCACTGACAGATCAGTTTCCATTTCCAGATTGCTACCCTCCCTTCCTATCTGTAAAGCATCAAGTTCACCTGGAGGCTGTACAGATTTTCCACCAATAGTATTCTGTTGAATAATTACAGCAGGGTAAAGAACTTCCAAATTAGTGAACCGACTGTCCTCCCTATTCTCTGCTGTTACATGGGTGTCCATCACTTCATCTTTCAAGACCTCCTTTTTTTCTTTCTCCTTTAGCCCCTTCCCACGCTTGGAGCTCCTTACTCCTTTTGTGAACATTGACATCACCGATGGATACGTTTTCAGATGAGAAAGGTGATCCCTGTTTCTCCTGCGACAAATGGTTTTCTGGAGCTTAAGGGGACTCTTCTGGCTCGGCAAACAACTTTCTGAGTCTGATGCTGTTTTCGCTTTTACGTTTGACCGCAAAAACCTAGATGGCATTACAGATAATTAAAGGACTCTTACTTGCTACTGGGCTGCTTTAAGGAATGGGACTGTTTGTAGGAATGGTGGTGGTGGGGGAGGCAGGAAGGCTGGAAGTTTACCTGAGAAGCCGCGGGACCAGCTGGAGGAAGCCCTCTGCAGCCACTGTGCTTACCCTCTGCCCCTGCCTCTCTCCCAAGGTTTGTGTCCTTAAACTGTCCTGTAGCTCCTTGCCCCCTGCCGTGGACTGTAGGGGGGTGCGGTCACCCACAATTCTGTTCAACTCTGCGCAGTGTTTTCGGATTTTCTCACAAATCACGTGCTGATCCCTCAAGCAGCTCATCTGTATAACACACCCCACACCTCACCTCACCGCAGCACTTCACCTTGTTCGCTCTGACGGCGTCCGCAGTTTATACCCTTTTGTTTTTTTTAATAGTGAGGCTGTGGGCTCGATGGGTAGATGACTGATAGCTAAGGCGGAGGCAGGTAGCTGAGGCTCACACGCCGCCCACCCGCCTACCTGCCTGCTCCCCAGCGGCTATTGGCGGTTCTCAGCATGGCTCACACACTGCCTGCAGCTCCCCCGAGTCCTATTGGGGCCGCGTTCTCTTCACTCCGCAGCTGCTCCGATCGCAATGAAGACGCGGTATCAACACCGCACAGAAGGCACCAGAGAGCAACACCCGCCACCACGCTCAGCAATGTCCTGAGGCTTCCGTCCTGCTCCCGCTGCGTTGGAAGGTGCTCGCGGCTCACGGCACTCGCGGCTGGTGGCACTCACACCGAGGAGCAACTCACGACTGGCGCCGGCGCTCTCAGCAATCTCCTTCCGCTTCCTGCTGCATTGTAAGGCACTCACAGCTCCTGTGACTCCCGCCGTTCATGGTATATAGCGCTCTGCTGCACGCGATCAGCGATCATCAGCAGCTCCGGCGTCTGTCTGCTGAAGGTACTCACACCTGCGTCTACACAATGGTCCTGAATGATTAGTGGATTTATTTCAGTGTTTTGTGGTGTCTTGCCCTCAGGGATAATGGGATGGTGGTGGGTACTGGTTGCTGACTTCTTTGGCGTTTCTCTTCGAGGTGTTGTGGACATGAGCATACACAGATTTATGGTTATATTAATATGTCTTTTCTTTCTGACTACTGTTCATTTATTTTCTTCTTCTTCCCCTCCTGTTTGCTTCTTATCCACAGCAACTAACAAACAGTGGTTTTACAATGTGAAGATTATAATATATTGAAGGATTCATGTGCCCAGGTTTTTCTGATGAATTGAATACTGAGGCTACTCAGTTATACTGGAGCCCTCTTTTTACTCCATATTGTGTTTTCCAAATAATCTTATTTAAACCAGAAAAACAGAAGGTGCTGCATTCACCCATGGCTCACAGCACAGCAGAGGGGTGTTAGGAGTTGGAAACACAAAACTCTCCCTTTGTGGGTATTGGGATAGGACAGTCCCTCGCATGGTGACAAACAATCCCTGTCGTTAGTGCTCCAGCTTCGGTGATATCTGGATCCTTGGTAACAAATTTGTGGTCATGGACGAACACAGACCGTGCATGAGCACCATGACCTAGACCTGTGTAATGGATTGCAGTCTGGTTAGATCGACAGCGTAGTCCCAAGCACAACCCTCATAATGGTGGAGAGCTACCGCCTTCACCAGGAGTTGAGTAGCACAAGCAAAGTGGTGGCAGGATACTGTTTTCATATTGTGATTAATTAATATGATCAGGCCTACTGACCTGTGCCATAGAAGTGGTGCCTACTGAGCCACTTAATGGCAGTTCTGTTTCTGGGTGTGCAGCTCAACCTTGGCCCACATCAGAATGGATGTATGGAGCCAGCGAGGTCCTGTTTCAATGCACCACAACAGCATGCACGTGAGTTAGACTGTGCTGCGGTACATGTCAACAGCATCTGCCTGTTTGATTGCACCAGCATGTGCTTGAGCCAGAATGTGCCAAGGTACCAGGAAAAGGCATGTGCCAAGGTAGAGCACACTGCGCTGGTATGTATTTGTGCCTAGAAGAGGTACTGTACCTAACGGGTGACACACATGTTTGCGTGCAGCACTAAGGATGCATGAGGGCCTGTGAGAGGTACAGTGCATGAGGGCCTGTTTGGTCCCATATTGGAAACCCTAGGCTTGCTGGAGAATCATGCGAATGTAGGGGAGCCTCCCCAGACAGATTTGTGGACTACTACATTCCTCAGAGCAGACTGGGACACATACTAGAGGAAAGAAGAGCCAGGATCTCCAGTGTAATTCTAAACAGGCTCTTTGATTCTTAAGAAAGATCACCGGTCAAAGGGGCCTGGGCACATATCTGGAAGGGGCTGATGCTGATAAAGGAATCCTAAAGAGTAGAGCTGGTAGCCTTTTGTAATTCTTGAATACGCATGTCACTGAGGCTGACAACCAATTGTGATCATCAAGTCTCTTCCATTACCTGTGTTTAGGGCTCTCAGATTTTGAGACTCTCCTTCTGTAAGACTGCTTAGGAGGAAAAGCAAGGCAGCACAATGTACATTTCAAAATGGACAAGCCCCACAACATGAATTTCAAAGACACTAAATCATATATGTGTTTGAAAAAGGGTTATAAAAAGGGAGCTTGAGACTCCCAAATTGTCAAACTGAAGCTGTACATCAGCATGAGGAAGCTCAGCATGAGTTTTGCCAATCCTGACCAGGACTGGGGACCAAGGGCCTGCCAGTTTCCCATGCTGAGTGAGAGGCCATCATCAAGGAGAATCAAAAACATTTGCCTGGAGCCTGGAACACCAGCTTCTGCCTGATCTAATACCAGAAGACCCTGTGAGGAGAATGAGAGCACCTGAAGGGAGCAAGGTCCAGAGGAGATTCTGGTGAGTGGATCCCATGAACAAAATGTGAGATTTGGTTTGTCTGGACAATTGCACTGATTGAGCTGCCTCCCATGTTTGAGAAATGCACCCTCTTTGCCAGGTGGGGGCCACAGTGAAGAACAAAGGGTGTTGCTTCCAGTGCAGCACTATTTCGAGACGTTTGGGCTTTGGCCCATGCCTGTGCTGTAACTGGAAAGGGGCTGTCACCCTGGGTATGCTGATATGACTCTTGAATGCTAGGAGCTTGGCCTTGGCGGCAGGGTCATTACACTGAACTAGTGTGCAACCGAGAAGAAGCTTTGTGTCATGACTGGTGGAGAAAAAAGTAGCAATTCAACTCACTGAGTTCAGGGGCACCCAATACCTGCCACTGGACTCTGAGAGAGACTTACTGCAGGCCCGGAGGAGTGTAGTGGCTTGAAAGGGGCGGGCAATGGGTGCTGTGGTGGGCGTTCCACCATAACACCCATTTATTGTGACGCTGCCCCATATTTACAAGGGTGGTGTAAATATGGGGCAGTGCCCTGATCTGTTGACTGGGTATGAGTGTTCTGTTTAATTCAGATACTCTGTCCATCACCACCCCCCCCCCCACCCCCTTTTCTGAATCGTGCCAAAATTAAGGCCAGGGAAAACCTGGTCTTACCCTGTCGCAAAGAGGAGAAATGTTTAATTTCTCTTCGTTTTTGCTGTTTCCAAGTGTGCTGCATTGTGCAGCACACATAAAAACAGTAAAAACAGTAAACCACCATTGATTGATTGTTTAACACGCTGGAAGATGCCGCTTCCAACAAATAAACAATCATTAAAAAATATGACTTTTTGCAACTTCTATGTGTGCCGCATTAAGCCGCACACATAGAAGTTTCAAAACACCATTTCAGATTGTTTATGTGCAGGAAGGGACACCTTCCTGCACATATGCAATCATTCCACTCAAAACAGGCACCCTTGCACTATGGTGCAAGGATGCCTGTGTTGGCCCTAGGCAGCTAAAGTAGCACCAGCGCAGAGGGAAACCTGAGGCTGCACTGAATTCTTATAAATATGGTGCAGCCCTGTGTTTTAGAAGTAGTGGAGCGCGCCGTTAAGCCAAGGAGGCTAACACAGCGCTTTGCCACTTCATTGTAAAAATGCCCTTGTGTATTGCACTCTTACTCACACTCACATCTCACTCTCACTCACATCTCATTACCCACTCTTAAATCTGATTACCTTGCACACTCAGTCTGTCAGGACTCTGCCAGGTTTACAGGACTTTCAATGGATTAAAACAATAATAGTGCTATAATGAAATGTTTTAATAAACAAATTCCTGGACATAATTGAGGGTCACTCACTTGCTCATTACTGAATATTGTGACATTGTAGGGGTGGTTAATCCTGCCAACACTATAGTATCTTGTGAAACCTTAAAAAATTTGAATTACATGAGGTTAATTTGTGACCCGGGCACTGTAAAACACCTGTAACCTGATGCTTTTAGCATGCTTAGCACAGCTGTTCTGCATGCTTTGAATGACTCTATTAAGGTGGTGCTGCAGTTGTGTGGACATCCAGAGTTGAAAAGTCTCCCGCTGCCTGCCAGCTCTGTGCTACAGCTACCAAGGGTTGAGCTCAGGTTTAAATTATTGAGACTTAGCTGGATCTATTACGGAATTGTGACTTATTTCTTGGTAAGGACTCACACAACCCGCAACTAATAGTCCACTTTCTCACAGTTTCCGTGAGGTAAAATCTCTCAATTACAAGTAAAGTTTTGAAATAGGAATTACAATGTGGTGTCAGGTTTTCTGGTCATTAAACCACACAGATTCCTGTGTTCCATGAGGTTTTACGACATACTATCTCACTTTAAGTTAGTTCTGACCTTTTAACAGACATCGCATTGCATTGCTGTTGACATTGTAACTACGGGCTCAAACACCACAACAGCACAGTGCTGTTAAGTAAAAAGCCAGGTTTAGCTTAAGGTATCACAAATAACAATTGACACCTTACAGCTATGAATTTTGCTTGTGTGTAAAAAGTCTAGTGTCATGTTTTCACCACTATCGTATGTGCATAGTGACAGCACACTTTTAACAGGAATCCTGTCACTACACATTGCATTGAATATTTAAAGCCTGGGGTGTATGCCAGTGACCGACTACCAATTCTGGCTTGTTTGAAAAGAGGGCTGATATTTCAAAGGGTTTTACCATTCCGTATTTCTGGGCAAATGTGATAGTACACATTGGTCAAGAATCCTATTAGACAGTAATTTCACCAAACAGAGAAAGAATTACAGACTGTTAAAGGATCAAATATGATTTTAATATTCTCACATTCTCTTCAGTGTATAAAATAATTAGATTAGACCTCAAAAATGCTTCTGAACCCTGTAACTTTATATCAAGCACATAAAACTGGAAGAAACAAAAGGAAGAAGAAACAGTATTTTAGTGACATCCCTAAACAACACAATTATCTTAGACCAGCTTTTCTGCTACCGTGCTAGATTGTATGAAAAAGTCACATTGCGCTGGCTCCTTCAGGAGAAAATAAATAAATACTCATTCTCTCTCATTTTCCTTTCTTTGAATGGTATTTTAGTTTGTGGTTGTGCAGGTGCTTATCGGTGCTTATATGTGTACACAGTCGAGGGCTGTTTCCCTTTTGCTGGGATTCTACCAGTTATTACATAAAATAGGATAGCCTATTTATATTGTTTGTGGGGTGCTATACTGCACTCTGTTTCAGTAGATAAATGCTTATCTTTTGATAAAAATTGTATCTGACTAAGCAAATATTTATTGTGATTGCTGGGTTTACTTTGAGTTGTGAGCCTTTGTGACCCTACACCTTGTCCCGTAGAAGCTTTGGACTGCTTGACCCACGCTACTATTGAGATTCAGGTGCTGAAGGTGTACTCGGCCTAGTTGTTCAGAGCACTAAGTAGACTTGACCATGGGACATCTGGAGTGAAAGCCCAGTAACACCTGCTCGCCCAGTGGCCTTTTGAAGGGGATTCTGGCAGAGGGCATGTAAAAATAGCAATTACTCAAAAGATTAACATTGTGATTGGCTGGCCCGCTCTCAGCATTCCATTCAGAGTGCTTATGGTTTTCAATCAGTGGTTGTAAGATTTACTTACTAAAACTTCTGGGTTATTTTGCGCCTAGGGCTCCATAACTTTTTTCCAAAAGCGATATCCACACCAAATTTGCATCCTATTCTTCCAACGTTCTGGGGATTCTAAAGGTACCCAGGGTTTGTGGATTACCCTGGAGTGGACAGAGAAAATAGACAAAATATAGCTACATTTTTAGTTTTTGGGGAAAAATAGGAAAAAAGTGCCCTGGATTAAAGTTCTGTTTATTTTCTCATAAAAATGGCATCAACAAACAGTTTTCTGTGCCAAAGTCACTATCTTCCCAGCTTTTAGTGAATAGCTGAATAAAAAAAAAACAACTTTTTAACCACAATTTTGGCACTTTACACAGAGGTAGCCCTTTTTGAGGTCTTAGCTGTAAGCAGCGCACATGCGCTGTCTCGAGCCGAGACATACTGTATCTGCTTCTGGGCTTACAGCCCACCCATAGGCTTCCCATTTGCTGGCACCATCGTCCCTCCATCTGAAGTTTTCCCCATTAGTTAAGGTCATGCATACGTCATGCCTCTTCTGGTGTTTCGCCCTTCCGAGTGCACTGACCAACTACTGTTAAATATGGACAGCTTGCATTGTAGGGCATTGTTTGGGGACTGCTTTTTGATTTTTAAATTGGGTGACCAGTCAGGCCACATGCTAGAGGAGCTGGGATTTTCATTGCCAACAAGCACCGTTTTTTTAATAATTTTTAATAATGCCGGGACAACAGCAAGCTGCCATGCCTCATCTGCCGGAACTGACTGTGGCATGGCAGGCACAGTTTCCTGCCCCTTCAGGATGCCCTGGGTGTCTACCAGGTGAGTTGTGAGTGTACCTCCGGCAGATGCAACAGTAAGGTGCCTGTGAGCGATGCTGGCGAAGCACTGGGATTAAAGGTCATAAATAAAGCTGATCCTTGTGCTCGTGGGAGTTCTTGCCATCTCAGTTTTGTAGACCGCCAATGTATGTTGGCATTGCCGAACACCAAAGAGGCCTAATCTTGATCTGCGTAGCAATTGCTTATGCATAGCGCTTCTAACCCATGTCGAGGGCCGAGGCGTTTTTAGTGGATGGGCAGCCTGCTACTACGTACATTTTGCATTGTGAGCTTAGTATGACGAATACCGACTTTGATTCTGTGGCGCTGTCGGATTCAAAATGCCCCTGCAGCAACATACTTGCCCATTGACGTGGAGATTAGGTTTATCGTGAACCTCTTACTGCATCCATTCGATGCTTCCTGTCCCATCTCTTACTCTTGAAAGCTCTTTCCCATCACTCATGTTTGCTGTTCTTGTTGTTTTCCCAACCGTATTTTCCTTCGGCTTCCTCCTTTTCTGACAGTCTTGCTTGCTCTAGGTCCGAGTCTGATTATGATAAATGTACGCCTCTCCTCCCAAAAATAAGTACAGGAGCCCACCACCTGCAGCCACCGGTACAAATTAAGCCCTGCCAGTGTGTGCTGAGTTGTGATGGTGTTGAGTGTGGTCATGGCGACTACTTGTAATGGTCTACGGTCTCAAACTCTTTCCAAATGTTCCACTAAATAACCGGCTGAAGAGCTTTCCTCCATGGTTGTGAGTGGGTGTCAGAGGAGGTTCTTGTAGCTTTTACCTAGCACTGATGGAAATTAAGTTGAAAGGCACAATTTCAGTCACACAGGCATCAAGCCTCTGACACTGGTGTGACAGGAGGTGCAAAACCAGATCAGTGATATTTCTTTCTCTAAATAGAGGCCCACACAGGTTATGAGAGGGCCTTTGGAACAGGGTCTGCATTAAAAACCCTGCTTCCACACCTAGCATATGTTCCGAGTACACTATTAAAACAGAGATGTCATCCAAAAATCAAATGACAAAAGACAACCATCTTTTTATTTTTCTGGGTTTTCCATCTGAGGACCAGATGTAGGACCATGACAATTGCGAGTCGCAAATTGCGCTAGATTGCGAGTTGCAATTTGCGAGTCGCAAAATGCCATGTACAACAGTGTCTGAGACACTGTTTGTGATTCCCAATGGAGTCGCAAATTGCATGCCTCATCAATATTCATGAGGCACTTGCAATTTGCTACCCCATTGGGAATGGCTGGCCCTCCCAGGGACGGTGGCCAGCTGGGCTCAGCAGACCTCCATGTCTGGGACTGCTGTTAAATAATGCAGTTAAAAAAAAGCAGCCCATTTTCCATAATGGAAACTGATGCATTTTAAAAAAAATGAAACATTTTTGTTTCATTTTTTAAGGGCAGGTAGTGGTCTCTGGGAACACAGCCTGCCCCTAAAGAATATTTTCCCCTGCATTTGCAAAGGGGAAGGGGTGGACCCCTTCCTATTTGCGAGTGCATTACCACCCTCTTGAAAAGGGCAGTAAATTACGAGTGTTTTGCAACCACAATTGCGGTTGCAAAACATTCATACATGGGGTAGAGATTCGCTTTTAGGAAGGGACACACTTGAAACGCACCTTCCTAATAGTGAGTCGCAATTCCTATTTGCGAGTCGCAAAAAAATTGCAATTCGATAAATAGGCATTGTACATGGCTCTGTTCTTTTTTTCATGTGCAAACGGGTCGCTAACCCATTTGCACATGCAATTTAGGGGTGTTCATCTGGCCCTAAGTCCGTTGTTCATCTGATGTCAAGGAAGGTTCTTAGCATTTCTTATCTACAAGGCCTCGTACAAATACAGTGGGATGGCTCTTATTTTAAGCAGTGCCGGTGATTGAAAATCAATTTATCTAAATTTGGAAGGGTAAAAAATAGAGAGGTACATATCTACGACGAAATACAACATCCTGTTATAGAATATTTAATATTGAGTTGACCAGGGTGCAAAATTGACAAATATCTGATGAGAAACAGCACAGTGGCACCATATTCAAAGGGACTCTATAATCGGTATAGCTACATATAATAATACTGTTAGTAAACAGGATTAAAATTGGTTTGCAAAAATCGAATTGTCACTAAAGTAGGAATGCCTTTTTTTCGACAGTCCAGCGGCTGCCTCTTTAGGGTTTTATTTATTCAAATCTAAAATGACTTTCTTTTGGTTTTTGATTCAGTGTTTTGAGGTGTATTCATATTTCTATGTTCCGTAAAAGCATTTTTCGTCCTTCATCTTCAAACATGATTGACTTCTATGTGGATTATTTAATTACAGACATACAGCTTCCGTGTGGACTGACATCAGGCTCCCGGGGTGTTGTCACAGATTGACGGAATGTCCCGGTAGCGTTGTTGTCACAATCAAGGCCCGACCTGATATCGGAGAGCGAGAGGGGTGATAAATAATAATAATAATAATAATCCACATTTGTAAAGTGCACGATCACCTGTAAGGGTCTCTAGGCCTGGGGGCCGGCGGGAAGCAAGCTATTGCCCAGAGTCACATGGTGATGGGCTAATCTGCCGCTGGTGCCGGGGATCGAACCGTGATCCCCAGATTCTCGCCCTAGCCGCGCGCCACACCTCTTCCCTGGATGGAGAGGACCACCACAGGATCAAGGGGCATTCTTGACCAGGAGGAGAACATACAGTTGTTAACTCACCCAGCGTCCACTACGACTGAACCTATCCCAATATACAATCTCTAATCTCACATACTTACAGAAGTTGAGAAACAAGTTGTCAATAAATGTCTATCATTTGTACCATTGAGTTTAAAAGATCAGTAGAGACTTAAACTGAAGTACTACAATTCTTGTAAAAAATAAGGTTAAAAGCATTTTTCTCCGAAAAAACTGAGAATATGGAAATTAACAGGAGTGGGCTGAAGAATACATCTTCTTATTGCCCTGAGAATAGTATTATGCCCCCAGAGGTTTTGGTTTTTGTAGAAACAGTAATCAGAGAGTTAGACCATCTTAAAACGCGCAAGACATTCTTTAGATAAAATTGTAGCAAGAGAGAAATGGAAGCCATGCATAGTCTGTCTAAAAACGAGCTAATAGCCATTAAACCAGCAGACAAAGAGGGTGGAATAGTTATATGGGACAGTGCAACATATGTTCTGTTATACATTTTTAAAGTGCACAGTTGCTCCCAATGGAGTGTCCCCGTGCTAGGATTGCCCTATCTACCATAGGAGGAGAAGGGAGAACCAGAGCCTGATCATCACGGCAAGGTTAAAAAATAAACATATTAGGTTAGTGTCTAATCAGCCAAGTTTTAAGTTTCTTCCTAAACGTTTTCTCAATGGGTTCTTGTGTCCGGTAGAGAGGTAGAGTGTTCCACAGTTTAGATGCCCAAAAGCAAAAGAAGGAGCCACCCAGACTGGTTCTATTTATGAGGGGCACTGTTGCCAGCACGGCGTCTGATGATCTGAGTTGTCTACTTGGTTGGTAGGGTTTGAGGAATGGGAAAATATAACAAGGACCTTTGCCATTAAGGATCCTATTATAAAAGCACATAGCCTTAATGAAGATTATTTTCCTCAAAGGTAACGAATGAAGATTGTGCAGTGCTGACTGGTGCCCACCGCTGGAGTTTCAGCAGAAGGTGTGCTGCCACATTCTGCACTCTGTGAGGTCTATCCAATCTGCCCATAGTGGCTCCAATGTACAGTATGTTACAGTAGTCCAGTTGGGACATGATAAGAGCTTGGACAACAGTTTTTGTCGCAGATATGGACAGAAGATCCATAATTTTGGCCAGAATTTTAAGAGTGCCATAACATTTTCCTGCTACACAGGAAACTTGGCTCTCAAAGGTAAGATTGGAGTCAAACAGAAAGCCTAAGTTTATACTTTGGGCTTGGGATCTAGAGTTGGGGAAAGTTCCCTTTGGCCACCATGCTGAGGACCAAACTGAAGTTTGTTTCCCGACAATGAGTACCTCTGTTTTATTAGTGTTCAGCTCAAGGCATCTCATGTTCATCCATTTTGCGAGGTCCATCAGACAGTATCTGAAATTGGGTGCAGGCCCCTCCTCCACCTGGTCAGAGAGTGACAATAAATTGCACACCATCAGCATAGCAAACCGTGGTGACATTATGTTGCTTGAGGACATCTGACAGGGGGCACATTTAGAGATTGAATAATGTAGGGCTCATAATTGAGCCCTGAGGTAGGGAAAGAACTTCAGAGGAGAAGGGAGTTTGCAACACTTGAAAGGTGTGATCACGAAGAAAGGAGGCCAGCCACTTCGAAGCTAGGCACCTGACACCATAGCTTCCAAGGCGCTCTAGCAGGAGGCCATTGGATACGGTATCAAATGCTGCACTAAGGTCCAGCAGGATAAGGGTAGCCCTTTGGCTCAAATAAGCACAGATTTTGAGAGACTCAAAAGCCAACAGTAAGACCGAAATCCTGCTTTTGAATCGTGAAGTATGTTATTTGAATCCATAAAACTAATCAGTTGAGCATTGATGTTTCTCTGCTACTTTTGAGAAAAAAAGGAGCAAATGGGCCAGAAAGTGTCAGGTAAAGATTCATATAATGAAGGTTTTTTAAGAAGAGGTTTTATGATCACATGCTTCTACTTCAAGGGGACTATACCAGTTGGGAAGGAGATATTGAAACGTCTCAAAACGCAACACGTACACATCTTTTTATTTCCACTCAAAACTGACCTTTTTTGCAAGGTGGGTAGCTATGAATTTTGAGCCATAGCTAAGCCGGCACCTAGGGAAACACAGCAAACTTGCACGTATTTGAAAACTAGACACTTGGGAGAGTCCAGGGTGAGGTGACTTCCATGGCTCTCATCAGGTTTTTTTCCTCAGAATCCCTTGCAAACCTCAAAGATTGACTAAAAACCCCACATTTTATCACATTTCTGTGATGGAAAGATCTGTAATCTGTGGGGAGCCATAAACTTCCTTCGACCCACCATCCCCCTAAGTCTCCCAGTAAAAATGGTACCTCTCTTGTGTTGATGGACAGAATGCAGAACAATGTCATACATTCACCCCAGTACAGAGATCTGGGCCTAAATCCATCGTTTTTTTGCACTCCACACCACCCCAGTTCAGACATGGCCATATGCAAATCAGCCTTGACCCTGTGCCTCATGGGAACAGTCCAGCCCGAACTGCCAAGCCATGTCTTTCCTGAACCGGAATCAAGCATCCTAGGACCGGTTTTTGGCTATCAGCCGTCTTCAGCCAGGATAGCTTGACTCCAGTGATGTGGAGAGCATGGGACTCACGTCTGAGCATACCCATTCCACTCGGGGTGACAAATGCAAAAACAACAGTTGATGGACAGAATGCAGAACAATGTCATACATTCCTGAACCGGAATCAAGCATCCTAGGACCGGTTTCTGGCTATCAGCCGTCTTCAGCCAGGATAGCTTGACTTCAGTGGTGTGGAGAGCATGGGACTCACGTTTGAGCATACCCATTCCACTCGGGGTGACAAATGCAAAAACAACAGTTGATGGACAGAATGCAGAACAATGTCATACATTCACCCCAGTACAGAGATCTGGGCCTAAATCCATTATTTTTTTGCACTCCACACCATCCCAGTTCAGACAAGGCCATATGCAAATCAGCCTTGACCCTGTGCCTCATGGGAACAGTCCACCCTGAACTGCCAAGCCATGTCTTTCCTGAACCGGAATCAAGCATCCTAGGACCGGTTTCTGGCTATCAGCCGTCTTCAGCCAGGATAGCTTGACTCCAGTGGTGTGGAGAGCATGGGACTCACGTCTGAGCATACCCATTCCACTCGGGGTGACAAATGCAAAAACAACAGTTGATGGACAGAATGCAGAACAATGTCATACATTCACCCCAGTACAGAGATCTGGGCCTAAATCCATTATTTTTTTGCACTCCACACCACCCCAGTTCAGACATGGCCATATGCAAATCAGCCTTGACCCTGTGCCTCATGGGAACAGTCCAGCCCGAACTGCCAAGCCATGTCTTTCCTGAACCGGAATCAAGCATCCTAGGACCGGTTTCTGGCTATCAGCCCTGTTCGGCCAGGATAGCTTGACTCCAGTGGTGTGGAGAGCTTGGGACTCACGTCTGACCATACCCATTCCACTCCGGGTGACAAATGCAAAAACAACAGTTGATGGACAGAATGCAGAACAATGTCATACATTCACCCCAGTACAGAGATCTGGGCCTAAATCCATAGTTTTTTTGCACTCCACACCACCCCAGTTCAGACATGGCCATATGCAAATCAGCCTTGACCCTGTGCCTCATGGGAACAGTCCAGCCCGAACTGCCAAGCCATGTCTTTCCTGAAACGGAATCAAGCATTCTAGGACCGGTTTCTGGCTATCAGCCGTCTTCAGCCAGGATAGCTTGACTCCAGTGATGTGGAGAGCATGGGACTCACGTCTGAGCATACCCATTCCACTCGAGGTGACAAATGCAAAAACAACAGTTGATGGACAGAATGCAGAACAATGTCATACATTCACCCCAGTACAGAGATCTGGGCCTAAATCCATTGTTTTTTTGCACTCCACACCACCCCAGTTCAGACATGGCCATATGCAAATCAGCCTTGACCCTGTGCCTCATGGGAACAGTCCAGCCCGAACTGCCAAGCCATGTCTTTCCTGAACCAGAATCAAGCATCCTAGGACCGGTTTCTGGCTATCAGCCGTCTTCAGCCAGGATTGCTTGACTCCAGTGGTGTGGAGAGCATGGGACTTACGTCTGAGCATACCCATTCCACTCGGGGTGACAAATGCAAAAACAACAGTTGATGGACAGAATGCAGAACAGTGTCATACATTCACCCCAGTACAGATATCTGGGCCTAAATCCATTGTTTTTTTAGTACCGCTTTTGGCCGCCATAAGTGTGGCAGGGTATGCTCAGACGTGAGTCCCTTGCTCACTTTGCCACTGGATTCAAGCAAGCCGGGCTGAAGACGGCTGGAATGCCAGAAACCGGTCCTCTGAAGCTTGTTTCCGGTCCAGGGAAGACATGGCTTGGCAGTTCGGGCTGGACTGTTCCCATGAGGCACAGGGTCAGACTGATTTGCATATGGCCATGTCTGAACTGGGGTCGCAGAGTGGGCTAAAGAACGGTGATGGATTAAACCCAGATCTTTTGACTGGGTGTGAGTGTTTGATTGATTCAGATGCTCTGTCCATCACCACCCCCTTTTGTACCGCTTTTGGCTGCTACAAGTGTGGCAGGGTATGCTCAGACATGAGTACCATGCTCACTTTGCCACTGGATTCAAACAAGCCGGGCTGAAGATGGCTGGAATGCCAGAAACCGGACCTCGGAAGCTTGTTTCCGGTCCAGGGAAGACATGGCTTTGCAGTTCGGGCTGGACTGTTCCCATGAGGCACAGGGTCAGACTGATTTGCATATGGCCATGTCTGAACTGGGGTGGCAGAGTGGGCTAAAGAACGGTAATGGATTAAACCCAGATCTTTTGACTGGGTGTGAGTGCTTGATTGATTCAGATGCTCCGTCCATCACCACCCCCTTTTGTACCGCTTTTGGCCGCCATAAGTGTGACAGGGTATGCTCAGACGTGAGTCCCTTGCTCACTTTGCCACCGGATTCAAGCAAGATGGGCTGAAGACGGCGGGAATGCCAGAAACCGGTCCTCGGAAGCTTGTTTCCGGTCCAGGGAAGATATGGCTTGGCAGTTCGGGCAGGACTGTTCCCATGAGGCACAGGGTCAGACTAATTTGCATATGGCCATGTCTGAACTGGGGTGGCAGAGAGGGCTAAAGAACGGTGATGGATTAAACCCAGATCTTTTGACTGGGTGTGAGTGTTTGATTGATTCAGATGCTCCATCCATCACCACCCCCTTTTGTTCCGCTTTTGGCCTCCATAAGTGTGGCAGGGTATGCTCAGACGTAAGTCCCTTGCTCACTTTGCCACTGGATTCAAGCAAGCCCGGCTGAAGACGGTTGGAATGCCAGAAACTGGTCCTCGGAAGCTTGTTTCCGGTCCAGGGAAGACATGGCTTGGCAGTTCGGGCTGGACTGTTCCCATGAGGCATAGGGTCAGACTGATTTGCATATGGCCATGTCTGAACTGGGGTGGCAGAGTGGGCTAAAGTACGGTGATGGATTAAACCCAGATCTTTTGACTGGGTGTGAGTGTTTGATTGATTCAGATGCTCCGTCCATCACCACCCCCTTTTGTACCGCTTTTGGCCACCATAAGTGTGGCAGGGTATGCTCAGATGTGAGTCCCTTGCTCACTTTGCCACTGGATTCAAGCAAGCCCGGCTGAAGATGGCTGGAATGCCAGAAACCAGTCCTCGGAAGCTTGTTTCCGGTCCAGGGAAGACATGGTTTTGCAGTTCAGGCTGGACTGTTCCCATGAGGCACAGGGTCAGACTGATTTGCATATGGCCATGTCTGAACTGGGGTGGCAGAGTGGGCTAAAGAACGGTAATGGATTAAACCCAGATCTTTTGACTGGGTGTGAGTGTTTGATTGATTCAGATGCTCGGTCCATCACCACCCCCTTTTGTACCGCTTTTGGCCGCCATAAGTGTGGCAGGGTATGCTCAGACGTGAGTCCCTTGCTCACTTTGCCACTGCATTCAAGCAAGCCGGGCTGAAGACAGCTGGAATGCCAGAAACCGATCCTCGGAAGCTTGTTTCCGGTCCAGGGAAGACATGGCTTGGCAGTTCGGGCTGGACTGTTCCCATGAGGCATAGGGTCAGACTGATTTGCATATGGCCATGTCTGAACTGGGGTGGCAGAGTGGGCTAAAGTACGGTGATGGATT
Source organism: Lissotriton vulgaris (assembly GCF_964263255.1). NCBI lineage: Eukaryota > Metazoa > Chordata > Amphibia > Caudata > Salamandridae > Lissotriton > Lissotriton vulgaris. The sequence goes on from NW_028243970.1 coordinate 85,690, forward strand.
AAACCCAGATCTTTTGACTGGGTGTGAGTGTTTGATTGATTCAGATGCTCCGTCCATCACCACCCCATTTTGTACCGCTTTTGGCCGCCATAAGTGTGGCAGGGTATGCTCAGACGTGAGTCCCTTGCTCACTTTGCCACTGGATTCAAGCAAGCCCGGCTGAAGACGGCTGGAATGCCAGAAACCGGTCCTCGGAAGCTTGTTTCCGGTCCAGGGAAGACATGGCTTTGCAGTTCGGGCTGGACTGTTCCCATGAGGCACAGGGTCAGACTGATTTGCATATGGCCATGCCTGAACTGGGGTGGCAGAGTGGGCTAAAGAACGGTAATGGATTAAACCCAGATCTTTTGACTGGGTGTGAGTGTTTGATTGATTCAGATGCTCCGTCCATCACCACCCCCTTTTGTACCGCTTTTGGCCGCCATAAGTGTGGCAGGGTATGCTCAGACGTGAGTCCCTTGCTCACTTTGCCACTGGATTCAAGCAAGCAGGGCCGAAGACCTTTGGAATTCCAGAAACCGGTCCTCGGAAGCTTGTTTCCGGTCCAGGGAAGATATGGCTTGGCAGTTCGGGCTGGACTGTTCCCATGAGGCACAGGGTCAGACTGATTTGCATATGGCCATGTCTGAACTGGGGTGGCAGAGTGGGCTAAAGAACGGTGATGGATTAAACCCAGATATTTTGACTGGGTGTGAGTGTTTGATTGATTCAGATGCTCCAACCATCACCACCCCCTTTTGTACCGCTTTTGGCCGCCATAAGTGTGGCAGGGTATGCTCAGACGTAAGTCCCTTGCTCACTTTGCCACTGGATTCAAGCAAGCCGGGCTGAAGACAGCTGGAATGCCAGAAACCGGTCCTCGGAAGCTTGTTTCCGGTCCAGGGAAGACATGGCTTGGCAGTTCGGGCTGGACTGTTCCCATGAGGCACAGGGTCAGACTGATTTGCATATGGCCATGTCTGAACTGGGGTGGCAGAGTGGGCTAAAGTACGGTGATGGAAAAACCCAGATCTTTTAACTGGGTGTGAGTGTTTGATTGATTCAGATGCTCCGTACATCACCACCCCCTTTTGTACCGCTTTTGGCCGCCATAAGTGTGGCAGGGTATACTCAGACGTGAGTCCCTTGCTCACTTTGCCACTGGATTCAAGCAAGCCCGGCTGAAGACGGCTGGAATGCCAGAAACCGATCCTCAGAAGCTTGTTTCCGGTCCAGGGAAGACATGGCTTGGCAGTTCGGGCTGGAGTGTTCCCATGAGGCACAGGGTCAGACTGATTTGCATATGGCCATATCTGAACTGGGGTGGCAGAGTGGGCTAAGGAACGGTGATGGATTAAACCCAGATCTTTTGACTGGGTGTGAGTGTTTGATTGATTCAGATGCTCCGTCCATCACCACCCCCTTTTGTACCGCTTTTGGATGCCATAAGTGTGGCAGGGTATGCTCAGATGTGAGTTCCTTGCTCACCTTGCCACTGGATTCAAGCAAGCCGGGCTGAAGACAGCTTGAATGCCAGAAACCGGTCCTCGGGAGCTTGTTTCCGGTCCAGGGAAGACATGGCTTGGCAGTTCGGGCTGGACTGTTCCCATGAGGCACAGGGTCAGACTGATTTGCATATGGCCATGTCTGAACTGGGGTGGCAGAGTGGGCTAAAGTACGGTGCTGGATTAAACCCAGATCTTTTGACTGGGTGTGAGTGTTTGATTGATTCAGATGCTCCGTCCATCACCACCCCCTTTTGTACAGCTTTTGGCCACCATAAGTGTGGCAGGGTATGCTCAGACGTAAGTCCCTTGCTCACTTTGCCACTGGATTCAAGCAAGCCGGGCTGAAGACAGCTTGAATGCCAGAAACCGGTCCTCGGGAGCTTGTTTCCGGTCCAGGGAAGACATGGCTTGGCAGTTCGGGCTGGACTGTTCCCATGAGGCACAGGGTCAGACTGATTTGCATATGGCCATGTCTGAACTGGGGTGGCAGAGTGGGCTAAAGTACGGTGATGGAATAAACCCAGATCTTTTGACTGGGTGTGAGTGTTTGATTGATTCAGATGCTCCGTACATCACCACCACCTTTTGTACCGCTTTTGGCCGCCATAAGTGTGGCAGGGTATACTCAGACGTGAGTCCCTTGCTCACTTTGCCACTGGATTCAAGCAAGCCCGGCTGTAGAAGGCTGGAATGCCAGAAACCGGTCCTCGGAAGCTTGTTTCCAGTCCAGGGAAGACATGGCTTGGCAGTTCGGGCTGGAGTGTTCCCATGAGGCACAGGGTCAGACTGATTTGCATATGGCCATGTCTGAACTGGGGTGGCAGAGTGGGCTAAAGAACGGTGATGGATTAAACCCAGATCTTTTGACTGGGTGTGAGTGTTTGATTGATTCAGATGCTCCGTCCATCACCACCCCCTTTTGTACCGACAACCATGAATGGCCGTAACGCAACATCGATGCATCACATTTTTCCACTCAAAACGGACCCCTTTTTTGCAAATTGGTTTGCTGTTGATTTTGGGGCCTAGCTCAGCCAGCGCCCAGGGAATCCTAGCAAACTTGCACATTTTTGAAAATTAGACACCTGGGGGAATCCAGAGTGGGAGGATTTGCATGGCTCTCACCAGATTTTTGTTACCCAGAATCCCTTGCAAACCTCAAACTTTGACAAAAAGATACATTTTCCTCAAATTTCTGTGAAGAAAAGTTCTAGAATCTTTGGGAAGATACAACTTCATTCCACCCAGCGTTCCCCTAGGTCTCCCGATAAAAATGCTACCTCACTTGTGTGGGTAGGCTGAGTGCCTGTAATGGGAAACAACACAACATGCAACCTAGCTACGTCACATTTTTCCACTCAAAACTGACCCTTTTTGACAAAGGGGATATCTGTGAATTTTGGGCCCAGAAGCACATAGGGAAACCTAGCAAAACTGCACATTTTTTAAAACTAGACAATTAGGCAATGTCCAGGTATGCGTGGCTCTTACTAGATAATTTTGCCTAGAGGCCCTTGCATACAACAAAATGTAGTAAAAACACACACATTTCCGTGCAGGGAGCCATACATTCCCTACCACCCTGAGTTCCCACATGTCCCCCGATATGAACAGTTCCATATTTGTGCGAGTGGGTCAAGAGACATGGCACAAAAGGCCCTAAAGTGATACGTTGAAAGATAAGCAATAGGGGTAGCGGCATTATTTGGGGCCGTTCTGTGGTGGCACCTATGCAAACCTATTAACCACAGACATTTGTGAAAACTAGACAAGTAAGGCATTCCAGGTTGGTAATCCTTGTGTGGATCCTATAAGATTTTCTTACTCGCAATGCCCTGCAAACCTCAAAGGATGCCTGAAAGCCCGCATTTTTCTGATATTTCTGTGAAGGAAACTTCCAGAATCCACAGTAATCCACAACATTCCTACCACCTAGAGTAACTCCGCTTGTGCCAATAAAAATGCTGTGCTACTTGTGTAGCTGGCCCAGTGATCACAACAGCAATCAATCAAACTGAGGTCAATGGAAGTCCTTTTGCAAGGGCTTACATTGACCTTGGTTTGATCCATTCCTGTCGCACGCCATTTTCTTTTGATCAGAAATGCAAAATTCCTGGTGTCAAGTAGACTTCCTACTCTCCCTGGGGCACATATTTGGGGGAACCCAATTGGTACAAACCTACCTTCGTCCATGCGGGCAGAAAGACACTAATCCCCCATCTAGGGTGGGGTATGAGTCGATGCCAGGGAAGGCCATTCACTCCTTATGCTTGTTTTGGCTCCCTTTTGAAATCCCTTGTGTTAGAGGGCTTTCTGCCCCCTGTGGGAGCAAGTTGGTGGTAGATACATCCAGCCAACAGCCCGAGGGGGCAGGAAGTCTATTGGACCTTGGAGTAGGGGAGAGCATGGACCAAGTCCATGAGGGGTGCTCCCCTCAAAAAGCACTGCATAATGCAGTCCCTGATGTCTGGTAGGCTTCCTGCTCCTGGGTGGGGCAACATGGGGGTAATTGCCCCAATGCGGGCATCAGGGTGGCAAAAAGACTGTCTGTTCACTTTTAGGGTTGGGGCATACCCAAGGTGGGCAGCCACAGCCCATTACATTTTAGTTCACACAATTTCCCTGGTGTCTAGTGGGCTTTTTGCTCCCAGGAGGGGAAATTTGGGGGTGGGAGTATGGCCATGCCCATGGTTTGCAACCCCCATCCCTATGTTTTGACTTTTCCCTGGTGTTCAGTGTGCTTACTGCCCTCCCCAGGGGCAGATTGTTATAATTACCCCAGCCTCTCCCCAGAGGGGGCACAAAGACTATTGACATTTTTTTGGGTGGGTCATGGTGTGCAGCCCCCCACCCCTACATTTTCTTTTTTTTAATTTTCTTTGGTTAGTGAGCTTTCTGCCCCACAGGGGTAATTACTAGGGGTGGGCGGACATTTCCATTCCACCCACGGAATGGGCGGAGATTTGCCTCCTCCGCCTTCCGCAAAGAAGGTGGAGAACCGAGGCAAATCTCCGCACACTCGGGGGGCGAAACGGAAGTTGACAGCCCACCTTCCGCCCGCAATATTAAACATTGATTAAAGCCTAAAATAAGATTTAATAACACTTACCTTATCGCGGGGTCATCTTCCTGGTCTATCGCGCATTCTTCTTGAAACTGCGCATGCACAGGAGCCTGCGCATGCGCATTCCTGGTTGTATATATTATGTATGTGGTGTGCAGTGGAATGATGCCAGATGAATTTTAATTGTTAGTTTCAGAACTGTGTTGCGTGGAATTGTGTGGCGTGAGTGGAGTGGATTTGTGGAGTGGAATTATGTGGCATGGTGTGCAGTGGAATTATGTGGCTACCAATTTCGTGTTTTGAGTGTACTGGAATTATGTGGAGTAGGACTGTGTGTTATGGAGTGTAAGTATGTGGAATGTTAGGGAGATGATTAATGGAAGTTTATGTTGGAGGCAGTTACTGTCTGATCTCGGACTGAAAACAAACCCTTGCATGCACTGGTTTAGGAGCTCAAAAATATCATACCTCAGCCTGGGGTGTACTCTCTTTAAATACCTCTGAACCAAGGATCTGTCTTCAGAAGAATGATCAAGATTTTGCTATTTTTCTCCCTGGTGACCTTTGAAAAATGTATTTTGCAGAGCCCACTGGCCTATACACCTCTCAAAGTATATTCTTTTTTGTTTAGATCTAGTTTTTTCCACATGCAACCACCTTGTATGTGGAATTCACTGTCTAACCAGCTTGTTTCTCCCATTGTAGGAAAATAAATGCCAGTAGTGACTTGATAGATATTTAGACGACTAGTGCACATTAATACAGTATGAATTATGCATGCCCTTAGAGACTGAAATTGTAGCTTTAGTTGCTGAATGTGTTTTCGCAACTACATCCTCCTTAACTTATGGCATTCATGCTTCAAGTGTGAAAATCATAGCGCTCCTCTAAACATTTTTACCATTATATTGGTTAAAATGTAGTAACTTTTCCTTATGTTTCTTCCCCTGCCTTGTATGTCTTCTCATTATGTCAGTTACTTTTGAACTTGCTAAGTAAGGAAAATTGGACTGGGCGTGATTCAGGAGATGGATAGAGACAGAGCGAATTGGAGATGGAAGTGGGTGGAGAGCGATGAGGAAAGATGCACTAGGTAGGGAGAGAAGTAAATTAAATGGATAAAGGTGAGGTAGTCAGAAGGAATGATATGGAGAGGTAGGGAGATGTACAACTATTATTGAGAGGGTGGTATAGAGATCGAGAATAGGAAATGTAAAGAGGCCAAGGAGTACAGTTCTGCAAGAGATGAGGTAGACCAGTTCTGCAGAAAAAGGTGAATTACAGAGGTAAGAGATGTGAGATAGACATACACAGGCTTGAGGAAAAAAAGATACAAGGTGGAAAACACAGGGGAGATATAGAAAACTTAAAGCAAGTAATGGGAAAGAAAGGAAGTGGTGAAGGGTAGAAATAAATGTGGTGAAGAGTGCAAAGAGGAAGAGGAGACATGAAATACAGGAAGGTGATGCTCATTCAGAGTTGAGATAGACACAGAAAGATAATAAGGTAGAGAAATCTTTAAAGTAGGAAGTTGAGAAAGATAGTTGAGGTGAAAGGGGAGAGCTGAAATGGAGATCTCGAAAGAAAGAAGCGTCTGTGTGAGCAAGGCAGAGGAGTTGATCGAATAAAAGGGTAGTGGGGGAGAGAAGGGTAACTAGAAAGGAGTAAGATGTTTAGAGAGGTGTTGAAAAGGGGACAACGATAGAACAAGAGAAATAGCAGGAGAAGAGGAGAGGCAGTGAACTAATGTTGCAGTGGATTGACAGGTTAGGTAGTGAGAGAGGGTGTTGGGGGAATAGTGAGGGAGATACAAGGAAGCGGGGAGATGCAGGTAGAGGGAAATATGATACAGCAGTGAAGGGGAGAGGTGAGAGAAATGGCTTAACGATGTAGAGAGAAGTAAGGTAGTAGAGCCATGGAGACAGGTGAGATAAAGATAGTGCTGAGGTTCTGTGAGAAGTGAAGTAGCTGGAGGAAAGAAACAAGAAGATCAGATGGAAAAAGTGCAGTGAGGTACAGAGAGGGTGAGAGTTGAGGTAGAGAGGGTGATTGAGAATGATAGACAATGTAGCCACAGACTACTAGAGATGTTAGGTCATGAGAGAGGTAGAGACGAAGTCAAGTGAGGTATAATTGGTACATTGAGAAAGGTGAAGGCAGACGGCGTAGAGAGCTGAGCCAGGGTATTAGGGTATACGGAGAAGTAGAGATAGATAATGTTGATATTACATTTAACAAAATGGCAACTTCAAAAGCACCACAATTGTAAGGCCCATTAAAAATAAGGATAGGCATGATTACGTTTTCAAATAGACACAAAAGGTGTCAGAAGGTAAGAGAGAATGCAGACTGACAAATGGAAGACAAAAGCATTGGTAAAGCCAAAGACTGGAATTGGCTACTTGCCTTTTTACTCTGATTTTTGTTAACCATTAAGGATTTCATTAAAAACAAAACAGTTATGATTTTTTGGGTTGGGCTGGCGGGGAATCCGCCAGGCATTCCCCTAATTAAAAATAACATTGGCTAAAAGCAAAACTATTGCTTCCTTCAATTAGCAGACACTACCATTCTGTGAAGATAACAAATGGCTGACCCACTGCCCCATACAGCGGTAGTGGATGGAAGAATAATGCAAATGACACAACAAACCAAAGGATGAAGAGTGCTGATGTAAGTCCATAAGTATAGCAGGCATAGCCCGTGCCGGGCGTTATACTGGGGTGGTGACGTCAGGCAGGGAAGGGTCCGGGTGGGGAGTTGTAAAATGCAGGATATGGACTATTAGAGGTAAGTACCGAAAAAAAAAACGAATTTCGTTGCCCAAGCTGCATCACATTCGGCGATGCAGCGTGGGCAACGAAAATCGGGTTTTTTTGGTTTTTTTCGGTACTTACCTCTAATGGTCCATATCCCGCATTTTACAACCCCCCACCCTGACCCTCCCCTGCCTGATGTCACCCCCCAGTATAACGCCCAGCACGGGCCGTGCCTGAAGTATAGAACATAATATTAGTAAAATCAAAAGGTATTGGCTAACGCCAGGCCTAAAGAAAATGTTGTGAAACAAAATAGACATATTGAGATGTACTTAAACTAAAGAGTAATGAGGGTTATGTTAAGTGAGAATAAATTAGTGACAACGAAACAAAGCAAGATAAAGTACAGAGTCGACGAATGAGGAAAAAAGAAAGTGGCTGATCAGACGCATGGCAATGAAATGAAAGAGTAGGAATGGCAATGACAGGTGGGCAAGCAGGAGTGTCACAGTAAAAGTGCAAGCAGAAGAGTGGCAGAGAAAAAAGAGGAACAGCTTGAAATAGACAGCAGAGGGTTGACCATGAAATAGCACAGCGGAATGATACGGAGGAAGTGGGTGGAGTGGCTTGGCGAGAAAGTTGGTACAATGAAATCTAGCAGAAGAAAGACACGGAGAGCAGAGGACTGAATTAAAGAGTACCGCAATGATAATGAGTGAGATCACTGTGGAAATACATGAAAGAGCAGAGAAGGGGCATTTGCAGCTGAGGGAATTGAGACAGACAAGAGCCGAGAAGTTATAATAAATAAAAGGCTGGGGGGGTGGCTTGCGCGCCGCTGCGAGATGGCGGTTCACGCTTGAGCTCCGGGGCAACAGCGGCTGTCAGGAAGGTTTCCGCTCCCCGTAGAAGGCGTCTTTGTCCTGGAACCACCATTTTCGATTTAGGATTATGCCGTGATCATTCCCACGTGCTTCTTGAACTTCCACAGCGGCAGAAACCTGTCTTTTGTAGGCTTGAAGCTTTGCTCACTGAATTTCGCGAGCGGCCGCCATTTTGTTTTTGGTGGCGTCGGTCGCGTTTTCTCCTCAGTAACCTGCGACAGCTCACAGGAATTGGTGGTATATGCTGGATAAAAGGTGATATTGGCCACAATTGTTTATTTCTTTGCTCCAAAGATGCCTTATCCTGTTCATAGGCAATATTATGGGACCTTTTTGGTTCTTGGGCTTCATGGCTGATGTCTTTGCCTCACATCGATGCTAACCCATAGGAGCTGGTCTAAGTTTGCCTAATGTGCTGCCTACCCTGCTTTATCTGTCATTGGGGCCTGATAAACTGCTTTTCAACGCTTTTTCCACCTTTAATATGGTTTTCTTTTCTCTATCTGCAAACGACCGCCATTTTGTCTCCCAATGCCGCATCCTATAGATATTGCTCTTCTTTTATCGATTCTCTGAAGATATTGCTGAGCCATTTTGGTAAAGTATTTCTATTTATAATTTTTTGGCCCTCCTCGTATTAATTACTCTTGCACAGTTTCTCTGGAGTGATTATAGTGGTTTTTCTTGTTTTTGTACCCTATGGCTGACAACATGGGTCTTTCTCCAAATGCTAAAGACTCAAAAGACTCAAAAGGCTCTCTAAAGAGGTCCAAACAAGCCTCCCCTACTCCGGAGCCAAATCAAAAAGACACTAGTTCCACATTGGATACCATTCTGTCACTTTTGAATGCTGTACATGATATTGCGCAATCTACTAAGACCAATACTGACCTATTACAGGTTGAGGTGACAGCTATTAGAAATGACTTCAAAGCATTATCTCTTCGTGTTTCGACTGCGGAGACACGTATTAGTGGTGTGGAGGACAATGCGCAACAGCACTCTAGGTCTGCGCATTTTTGGTCTACCCGAGGATGCGGAAAAATCAGCTCCCTTGATAATAGACTTCCTGTACCAATGGCTTCCATCTACTCTGCAGATTTAGTTTCAGAAGGATTTTGAAATTGAACGGACTCATCGTGTTCCTACCTTTAGACCCAAGTCCTCGCCTCATCCTAGGGCGATCATTTTTAAACCGTTACGACATCAAAATTCGGAACAAATTTTGGCTCACATGAGGAAGATTAAGGCAGTTCATTGGGAAGGTCATCGGATTTCTATATCACAAGAGTTTGCCAGAGATACGGTCATTAGAAGGAAAGGCTTTCTTAACTTGCGGAAACATCTCCTAGACATGAACACCCCCTTTTCCTTTGCTGGTCCTTCGAAATTCCGTATCACCTTTAAGGGCGTTCAAGAATCTTCGACGAGCCTTCTGACCTTTCTTCCTTCCTGGACAATCAGATTGAGTCTCAGATGGACTCTTCTCCTGCTCCTGGCCCTTCTGGTTCTTGATATATTTTTGTTTTTCTGTGGAGTTTTACTTCATTATGATTAGATGTGTAATATGCTTCAGAGAGGCATTCTAGGATTTTTATTCTCCTAGTTACAGAAAAGGTTTCCATCAGTTTTACAGTTGACATGTTGTAAATTGTCGTAGTAAGGTCTTTTGGTTATATTGTTGTTTTTTTTTCTCTTTCTTTCTTCTCAAAGTTATTTTGTTGTTGAGACTCATTGCCTTTGTTAGAAGCTTTTCGTCTTGTTCAATTTTTTTATGTTATGTTGTCCTTTGGATTCTTTGTTCTTCTTTTTGTTATTCCTCACTGTTGTATATCATTTCTGTTCTTGGTGGTTATTCTTTTTTTTGTTGTTCTCTAGATGTATATTGCCTGTTCTTTTTTTCTTTCTACGTCGCGATTTCTCTTATTTTGTATCTTTTCGTCCGTTCTTTTCTGTTGAGCTGTCGTGTTTTATACGTATTGATATGCTCGTGTTGTGTGTTTGTGTTGGAGCTCTGTTTTATCATGTATGTTTGTTCCCTTAGTTTTTATTACTTTTTGTTGTTCATTGGGTTGTTCTTTTTTCCTGAATATGGGAATGAATTATATGTTGGAAGTTATTTGAGATGGATATATTTTGTCTTCATATGTATGTATTTATAGTGCTTAATTACTTAATTCTTTATATATACTTTGACTGTTGATATAAAGTTCATGAATATATCTTACATATTTTGATGTTCATTTTACTCTTCGTGATGAAATTGTATGTATTGCTTTTTTCTTGTTCTTATTGATTCATGATGTTTTTCTTATATTGCATATTGCGTTTTAATTTTTTCCGTCTTTAGCTAACATTTATCGGACATGAGCTTTGCTTAGTCAGTTTGTACTTATTCTTCTTCTAGTTTTTTCTCATCTATATATTTATAATGTATATTTGAGTCTTCCTATATAGCATTTTATACCTTGTTTTTTATATCATCCTAAACTATGTTTTTTTTAATCTGATCTTTTATCCTTCCTGGTAGTCCCCTTGCTTACCTCGCCATGTCCCCCCTGGTATGAATTGGTCCTTTATAGACCTTTATAGACCTCCCCTGGTGGGTCTTCTGCTTCTTGTTCTCTACTTTCTTTTTGCTTTTCTCTTTCCTCTTTCTTCTTTCTCCTTTCTCTTTTCTCCCTTTTTCTCTCTTTCCCTGGATCTCCTGTTGGTGCTCCCCTTTTGTGGTGTTTATGGTGGGTCTTTGGATGTCTGATTTTGTCTTTGTATTTCCTCCTTTATTATCTATGTATTACGGATTCACTGTTTTGGTAGGATTATGTCTGGCTTGAATTTTTTGTCCCTTAATGTTAGAGGATTAAATCATCCGGTGAAAAGATCAAAAATTCTGGACTATTGTAAATCTTTATCTTCTGATTTGGTATTATTACAGGAAACAAAAGTTTCTTACAAGGAGGCTTTGTGTCTGAGGAAAGAGTGGGTCCTTGATGTTGTGTGCTCTGATGCCTTGGGAAAAAAGAATGGTGTAATAACACTAATTTCTAAGAATTCTGGTTTATCGGTGATCTCTGCTGAACATGACTCAGAGGGCCATTGGTTGTTGTCCAGACTTTCTGATGGTACTAATGATATTTATGTTCTGAATATTTATGCCCCAAACGGGGATGATCCTTAATTTTGGCGAACGATTACTAAAAAGTTAGCTGACACACCGCATCAAGGTAATCTAATTGTTGGTGGTGATTTTAATTTACCAATGGACCCCTTGTTGGATAGGAACTCTGCTTTTAATTTCCGTCCTTCTAGAGCGCACAAACAAATGACAAATATGTGTTCCTCTGCTCATCTTCAGGATATCTGGCATCTTCATAATCCTACAGGTAGTGACTTTTCTTTCTTTTCCTCTCCTCATTCTAGCTTTTCTCGTATTGACTATCTTTTGGTTCACTCGTCTCTTGTGCAATCTTCATCTTCCCCGTACATTCATCCTATTCTCGTCTCTGATCACGCGGCTGTTTCCTCTTCTCTTTTGACCTTTGCTCCTAAAAAAGAGCCTTGCTCTTTGAGGTTAAATACAGAAATTCTACATGATGATTCTCAGGTTCTGGCTCTGTCTAAAGAAATTGAAAATTTCTTTGCCGATAATGATGGTTCAGTTAGCTCTCCAATAGTTTTGTGGAATGCTTTTAAATGTACTCTTCGGGGTCAAATTATTAAATGTATGACGAAGAGGAATGCTGTTATCAAAAAGGAACTTACGGATTTAGCAGATGGGATTAAACAACAAGAGCTTCTTTATCGTCATTCTAAATACAAACAATTATTACAAACCATTAAGAACTTAAAGTATTCATATAATACTATTGTTACCATTGAGCTCGCATTGGGGTACAGGCCCAGAAATCTAAACGTTTGCTATTAAAAAATTGTGCAGGTAGAATTTTGGCGGCGACGTTGAAATTTCAGCATTCTAATTTTAAGTATTCTCAGATATCCTCTAATAATGATAGCTCTGGTGTTAAAAAATTTCAGACCAAAAAGATTCTTGTCGTCTTTCGAGAATTCTATAGTAAGCTTTATACTCCCACTAATCAATCCTCTTTTGAACAATGCCAAGAGTTTTTAAAGACAATACCTATCCAATATGTGTTGGTGGAAGATGGTCAAAAATTGGGTGGATCGATTACATCTGAGGAAATTATAAATGCAATTAAAGCTACATGATCTGGAAAAGCTCCCGGTCCTGATGGATTTCCCATTGTGGTTTAGAAAACCTTTCTTCCTTCTGTTGTTCCTCGCCTTAAGTCTGTTTTTGAGGCTTTTATTCAAGGGGGGTCGGTCTCGGGTTCGGCAGCTGATGCCACTATTGTGGTGATTCCAAAAGAAGGAAAGGATCACTGGGATCCCAAAAATGTTCGCCCTATTTCCCTTCTTAATATGGAAGCAAAGATTTTTGTCAAGATAGTAGCCAAACGCTTGGAGTCATATATTTCTAAGCTTGTTCACCCATCTCAGCCAGGCTTTGCCAAGCGTAGTCTTGCTAGAGGCAACATTCGTACCTTTTGCCATATCTGGGTACAGCTAAGTGGTCTAACCTTCCAGCAGCTGCTCTGGCCCTTGACGCCGAGAAGGGTTTTGACAAGGTCTCTTGGCCCTTTTTACATGCTGTTCTTTGTGCACATAATCTTGGTGACTCTTTTGTTAATATGGTTATGTCCTTACATGCCCAGCCTAGAGCAAATATTAGAGTCAATGGGGCTACGTCTTTGTTTTTTAATCTTTGCGAAGGCACCAGACAAAGTTGTCCCTCGTCCCTGCTTTTATTTTTACTATCTATTGACCCGCTCCTTAAACTAATTGATCTCCATCCAGATATTAAGGGGTTTAATTTTGGTTCACATTGTATAAAGACGGCTGCCTATGCGGAGGATGTTCTCATTTTCTCTGATGACATAGTGTTGGCCATTCCCACTATTTCAGATACCATCACTCTTTTTTCTAGTACATCTGGTTATAACCTCAATAGAGATAAGACAGAGATGTTCCCCCTGAATGCGTATTGTTTTCCAGCACATATGGGTTCCGCAGGCTTTAAATGGCAATCTAAACAACTTAAATATTTGGGGATTTGGTTCTGTAGTACTCTTTACAATACAGTGGCTTACAACAAAGCTCAGACTCTACTTAGAGTGCGGCATCTTTTGGACACCTTGTCCCCTAAACATATCTCCTGGTGGGGTTGTCTCCAAACTTTGAAAATGATGATAACACCTATCATTAACGTTGTGTCCTCTATGCTCCCTGTGAAGTTATTCTCTTCTTTTTTTCATGAGATGGATTCCCTTACTTCAAAATTTCTCTGGAATGATAAGAGAGCTAGAATTGCATATACAATTTTAAGGAAACCTTATGATATGGGCGGTTGTAACTTTCCCGATTAGGAGAAATATCAAGTTGCTTTTTTAGCCTCTCAAGGGGCTCTTTGGTTTTCCTCTATCCCTGGTCACATGCCTTCTTGGTTGTTGATTGAGCAAGATCTTTCTTCTCCCTTGCCGACTTCTTCATTTTTAACTACATCTACCTTATCTATTCCGTTTTCTCGTACGATCATCTTAGATACCATTGCAGCAGTCAAGATGGTTGATAAGAGAGTTGCTATTCCAATTCATAAATCGAGATGGTCTTCCCTATAGCGTAATTCTAGAATTAAAATTATTATTGATCCCACGTTGATGTCTTATTGGGCTACTAAAGGGATTACGCTAGTGCGTCATCTTTATGACTCAAATAATGATCCGTTACCCTTCTCCTCCTTAGCTCAACAATTCTCTCTCACTAATTTGGATTTTTACATCTTTTTAAAAATAAAAGTTGCTCTTGCTAAGCTACGCCTGGATCCAAATTCTCCTACCATTACGTTATTCCAATTGTGGCTTAGATCTGGTCATGTGGCTTCCAAAATTTATAAATTTCTGTCCTCCACTTAATTTGCCCTGTGTACTTGTACCCGACAAAAATGTTTACATCATTTGGATCAGGAACTCTCTGGGCATATTTCTTCAGATTCTTGGCAGTTGATTGGGAAGCTTTCGATTCGCAATAAAATTGCCCCTTCTTTAATTCAGTCTAAATTCTTCTCTATCAATCTTCTTCATTGGACTCCAGTACGCTTACATTCTCTGCATCTGAAGGATGATAACCTTTGTTGGAGTTGTGGTCGGTCTGTAGGTGATTATCCACATATGTTTTTTGAGTGTTCGCTTCTTCAATCCTTTTGGGATTTAATACATAAACATCTTATGTTAATTTTTTTAATTCAATTCCAGCTCTCTTTTCCCATGATTATGTTGGGCCCTTTGGCCTCCCGGGTACCTCTGCCCTTGGATTCCTTAGAATTACAATTAATGTATCTTTTATTGACTGTAGCTGTTAAAGTGATTCTTATGGAATGGAATTCTTTTTCCTCTGTCTCATATTATACTTATTGGGCATGGGTCTCCTTTTTGAGAAGTGCACACACTTCGGTTGATGAGGCCCATCTCTCCCCCTCGATCTCTAGTGGTGTTTGGAGAGCTTTGGATACATATATGGATTTGGCTTCGAAAGGTTTGGTTGACCAATATCCCTTTGTATCGCCTAGTTGAGTTTTGAAATTGTATGTATTTGTAGCTCCACAGAAGATCCTTTCTTCCTTCCCCTTTTCTTCCCCTTCCTCTCTGTATTCTTTTCTTTCTTCCTTTTCTTTTCTTACTGTCCTGTTTTTCGCGCTCTCTCTTTTTTCTTGTCTCCTTTCTCTCTCTATATATCTTTCTTATCTAATGGTGATACATTTGATGCTCATTATGGTTCCTTTATATAGTCTTTTCTTCTTTTATAATACACTTATGAACTATTTAGGATGACCTATTTGTGACTTGATCACATTTGTTTTATTCTTCTTCTTGAATTCTCATCACTCGTATCACTTTTTATTGTATTTAACTATTTATATGCTCCTTTAAAACGAATAAAATTATTGAAAAAAAAAAGGGTTGGAGGAAGAAAATACAAATGAAAAAGTTTTCTGAAGGGATACGTTTATCGTACGACGTTAGATGCAATGGTCGATATGTCAAGTATACTGCGCTGCCTTCTAAAAAAGGTTGGTGGGATTTCAAACAAGTACATCCCGGTATTTTTTCTCAAAGGAGGCAGTCCTACTGGCAGGTTATAATAGGACTCCCAAATGGTTTCTATTTAAAGTGTTGTTGGCAACAGCAGTTTTAATATTAGGGAAGGGGGTTAAGAACTCATATAAGGTGTAATTGAGTAAAACATGAGGCACGTGCAAGGAGGCTAGTGGATGATGGAGCTTAAAGACAAGTGGGGTTGAAAAACGGAAAATGGAAGGAAGGTGCATAAAAATACACGATGCACCGAGACCCTTACCCTTCAGTTTAGTCCCCTACTTAAGCTTACAATCGCCCAAGATTCATAGCATGTCAGCACCTTCATAAAGCACTCAAGGCCCTGTCAGCCGCAATCATCCTACACTCAACCTCATTCAGAAAATTGATCTCTCTGCTCATACAGCCGAGCAGAAAAGCTGTAGTTGCTCCAAAAAGAACCAGAAACAAGCTCAGCCTAAAGAATGACATAGACTGCCCAATCAAACAATTATTAGCCTTTCAAACATCAAGTCGCAACCAGGGCACAAGTCATAAAAAAAGAAGCGGGGGGACGCGGTCGCCGGAAGTGATGTCACGACAGGAAGTGACATCACGAAAGGGGGCTCCGATCTCGTCCCAGAGAGGCCAAAAAGGTGAAGTCCAGCTGTTTGGCAGGGGGGACGTCGTCCACCCTGTAAAATAAGTGGGGGGACGCCGTCCACCCACGTGGTACCCCGACTCGAGCCCTGGTTGCAAGAATTTACAGCAGTTGTGTAACATGTCAGTAAAAAGGCTATTGTGGACAATTTGCATGTTAAACCCAAATAAAATGAGCAGCTGGGAGCAGTGGCATACAAGCAGTGAGGGGTAGGAGGTGGGGCGATCACAGAACAATGGCGACACTGCAAATAAGCAACGACAGGCCGGAAGTGGTGTTGAGGGAACGGCACAGTGAGATTAAGTGGACTGGGAGTAGCACCAGGGGCTGAATGAACACTCACCGAAGACATGAGCAGCTCAGAGCAGCGCAGTGCACCAGAGAATTAAAAAAATAGTGTGCAGAAAGTCATCTAAATAGGCAGGAGGGAACGAGTACATGTGAAAGGGACAGTAGCCATGGGAGGGAACCAAGCACTATAAGGAGAGACAAATGCAACCAATGCACCAGTGAAAAGCCAGCATTTCAGAATGGCACACAAAAGAACAAATGAAAATTGATTAGTGTTCTTCAAGCCCACAGAGTAGATACACAATGTCTCGAGAGACGGCGCATGCATTGCCTAGGCAAGGCCTAAAAAACACAGGCTGCTTGGGAAGCTCTTCCAGAGCAGCCAGAGGTTAAAACAAAATAGAGACAGAGCACCAAAAAGGCTTTGAAATACCTCCCCTGTTTTAGCCAATGGCTGACAGATGCACTGGGGAGGGAGTGCCGTTGTCTGCCATTGACCCATACCAGCATTAGCTGGTAATAAAGAGGTTAAGTACATTGCAAATATGTATTCTTTGAGGTTCTTAGAAGTAAACAAAAAAGTGATTAATGTACCCAGGAAAGTTTTAAAATTATGCAACTATGAAAAACTAACATTCTTATACGTACAACATTGCTTTCATTGTTCAGATACAGATAAGAACTTCAGTAGCCTCTCCCAGGCACATTCCAGGGAGGCAGTGTACATTCCCTCAGAGTTCCTGCCCTGGCACATGGGATAGTGTTGGAATACATGCAGATTTTTCAGAATAAATACCCTTAGCCCACAATATCCTACCCACTCCTAAACCCTAAAAACACCCTTACCACCAAGTACCCCTAACCACCCATAAACCCTTAAAACATCCTTACCACCCAATCCCCATACCCACCTCTAAACTCTAAAAATACCCTCACTACCCTATACCCCTGCCCATTCCAAAACCCTAAAATACCATTACCACACTATACCCCTAGCCATCCCTAACGCCTATCCAACCCTAAACCTAAAACCTTAAATGCGTATATGTATATATGTGTATATATGTGTATGTATACATGTATATATATATATACTAGCAGCCCGTCCCGACGTAGTCCGGGAGCAATTAGGCTTCAGGGCCCCCGCTAGGCCCGACGTTGTCCGTGGGTCCCCCGGAGCCTTCCTCCATATATTGCAGTATTATACCTCTATGTTTACTTTGAACGCTTTTGTAACCTGCACACGTAACTTTTTCCTCCTGTAATGCACCGTTTGGCTCACTTTTTTAATGCTCCGTTTGCTTCCTCTTGCTTCCTGCACACGTCACTTTTCCTCCTATACCTCTATGTTTACTTTCTACGCTTTTGTAACCTGCACACGTAACTTTTCCTCCTGTAATGCACTGTTTGGCTCACTTTTTTAATGCTCCGTTTGCTTCCTCTTGCTACCTGCACACGTCACTTTTTCCTCCTATACCTCTATTTTTACTTTCTATTCTTTTGTAACCTGCACACGTAACTTTTTCCTCCTGTAATGCACCGTTTGGCTCACTTTTGTAATGCTCCGTTTGCTTCCTCTTGCTCACGATGTACGCTTTTGTAACCTGCACACATAACTTTTTCCTCCTGTAATGCACCGTTTGGCACACTTTTGTAATGCTCCGTTTGCTTCCTCTTGCTCACGATTTTCATTTTTGCTTCATTTTTCCACCGCTCACCTCTCCTAAATAAATAAATAAATAACCTACCTCATCCGCCGCTCACCGCTCCTCCCAGCCTGTCCGCCGCTCCTCCCCGCCTGTCCGCCGCTCCTCACCGCCTGTCTGCCGCTCCTCACCGCCTGCCCGCCGCTCCTCACCGCTCCTCCCTACGCCATGTCCGCCGGTCCTCCTCGCGCTCCTGGACGCCGCTCCTCCACGCGCTCTCACGCCGGGCACGCACGTCGCGGCCGGCGCTTCTTCCAAGGGACTACTTTTTTTTCGGTAAATTTTTTAAATAACGTATATTTATTAAGTTTATATAGCCTATGTCCATATGCACACCCTGACGATTACAACGATGTATCGGGTGTGTGGATTGGCGCTGTGGTACCTGAGTTTACCCGCCTCAAAGGTTCAAAGTTCTTCCTTTATAATAGTAGTATAGATATATATATATTCACTGAAAAAACCATAGGTTTCACACCAGTTATAGTTAGTTGGAAATTTTACTGACATAAAACCATTGATATTCCACGTTATAGTTAGTTGGACTCACTATAACTTGCGCGTGTAATGTACTGCTGATGACGTCACATATTATATCACTCATGACATGGTCAGTGACATCACTCATGACATCACTGATTACACCATCCAGTGAATGTGTGCCTTTCTGAAAAATAAATATGTTTTATATATGTATATGTAAAGGTCGATGGAAGAATAAATGTTTAAATAAGTGTCTTAATGGATGTTTTTAAAAAAAAAATTGATTGGTTAACTGGCTTATTAAGTGTATTTTAGTGAATACATATATCAGCGAATATTGTTTAAATATTTAAATGTTTGTATCAGTGTTTCACTTTATGTATAAGTGGCTGCATGGGTTGGTGAGTAGCTACATGTGTGTGTATATGGGTTATTAGATTTTTTTTAGTATCATTATGAGTGTCTGTATGGTTTGGTGGGGGTATTACTTAGCACATACATGCATCAATGACTGACTCACTGTTTGTATGTGTTTGGAAGACGGCATATGTGCAGGACTGTATGGATGGATGAGTGTGTATATGTGTGTGTTAGTGAGTGAATGACTGTCTCACTAGTGTCTTTATCAGTAACTACATATGTTTTAATCTAGTATATGTGAGTATTGATGTATATAAGTGAGTATATGTGAGAGTGAGAGATTGTAAGAGTTCCTGTTTAAATAAGTATGTGTTTCTATAAGTGATTGTTTAAGAGAGTAAGTATGTGTAAGTTTCCTTAGAAGTAAGGTGGTAGTGTGTGTATAGCTGTATATGCAAATAAATGGATGTTCAATAGTTTATTTGCATGTGTGAGTATGTGTGTGAGCAACTTTTGGAAGACTGTCGGTGTGTTACAGGATGTATAGGTGTATCACTACATATGATGAGTGAGTATATGTATGAGTGACTATATAGAACTGTTGGTGAATTAGTGGATGTGTATATAAATGGTGGATTACTGAATTGGTTGTTGTAACTGGTATGGGTATCTCCTTTTTTTTGAAAATTTTAGTTTCTATTTTTGAATATGTGTTTCAAGGGTTACAGTGAAAGGAGGTCTGTCACTCTGTCACAAGGATGGTGTCATCAGTGATGTCATGAGTGATGTCACTGACCATGTCATGAGTGATGTAATATGTTACGTCATCAGCAGTGCATTACACGCGCAAGTTATATTGAGTCCAACTAACTATAACGTGGAATTTCAATGATTTTATGTCAGTAAAATTTCCAGCTAACTATAACTGGTGTGAAACCTATGGTTTTTTCAGTGAATTTAATAGGTTTTTTTAAATGCTAATTCCTAACCATAACGGATGTGAAACCTATGGTTTTTTCAGTGAATTTTATAGGTTTTTTAAATGCTAATTCCTAACTATAACTGGTGTGAAACCTATGGTTTTTTCAGTGAATTTCATAGGTTTTTTAAATGCTAATTCCTAACTATATATAAGGCCCCAAACCTATATTTTTCTCTTTGAATTTCAACATTTTGTTAATAGCAAATGTCTATAGCTATAAAATGTAATATTTTTGAAAAAGTATGAATCCTATATTTTATTTGTATTTAAAACAATTTTTCTAATGTATATATATATATTTTTTTAACCCTGGAGCGCTCCCGGGGCGTGCCCCAGTGAGCGCCCCGGAAAGCGTAGTCTTTTGAAGCGCCCCAGGGCGCGCTCTGGAGAGCGTCCCGTTAGCGCTATTGCCGCGAACGAAAACATCATCGTGATGTATCGCGTAGCCGCGTCCACGTGATACGCACGGCGTAAGCGCACCCGGAAGCACTCGAGCGAATACGATCGCGCAACGTAAACATGTGACGCGCTTACGCGACGCGCCCGGGGGCGCGCTGCGTAAGCGCGTCGGTCATGTGACCTGAAAATAACACTTTTTATTGGTGCAGAACAGTTTTGGTTTCATAATGATGAAATCCCTTGTCTTGTGACCTGAAAATAACACTTCTCATTGGTTCATGCCTTTTTTTTTCTCCAAATGATGAAAGACCCCACTTTTTTTCCTTATTCTGACTTTGTCCTTTGACTTAGGAAGACCTGTATTGCAATCTTTAAGGTATATTTTGTACTTTGAAATGTCTTCAATAGCAGCAGCAGCTGGAGCATCTGCACCACCACCACCACCACAACCACCAAGAGGACCACCACAAGATTACATTGGTGGTCAACAAGAGGAAGAGGAGGAGGAGGAGGAGGAGCAGGAGGGGAGGAGAAGATGGCTGCAAGAACACAATACCCCAGACCAGCCAAAACCACACATTGTATGGGAGTTTTTTTCGATCCCAGAGGGCAAGAAAAAAGACAATGCGGCCAAGGTGACTTGCCTAATCTGTGGCATGGAACTTTCCAGAGGAAACCCTAATAAGAAATACTCTTTTGGAAACAACACCATGATTCGCCACATGCAGCGCAGGCATCCAATCAACTATTCTGCTGCAGAGATGAGGGAACTGGCCAGTAACCTTCCCCAATCTTCAAGCTCCACCTCCCAAAGAAATTAACCCACTCCAACGGGACCAGAGGCAAGGGAGACGATCCCTTGCATTCAGCCACGGTTTGCGGATTTTCGTATAACATGCATGCATTGTGATAAGACCATCTCCTATGGTGAACTGAGCATAAAGCTCATCGTCCTTGCTGGGGACAACCACAAATGCCCCAAAAAAAAACAAATTTTTCTTATTTTTTTTTTCTGCTCCAGTTGAGCGATTTTCAATTCCCTGTTTTTTCGTTTATCCCCATAAAAATACCCAAAAAAATATAAAATAGTTCATAAAAGCCCAAAAAAGTACAAAATGTTCCAAAAACACAAAAAAATATAAAACAACAAAAAGAAGAAAAAAAACAGTTATTTTTAGAACTACCTCCAATTTATAAAAAAAAGCTACATTTTTTTAATAACTCTGTCATTCTTCTTTCCCCATGGGCCGCTCCCTGGTCCGCTCCCCGTTCCGCGTACCGGGCGCCCCCACCCACGCAAATCAAAAAAAATATATATATATTTTGCACCGCGTTGCCCTTTTATAGCCCCCACATCAAACCTAGGGGGTCAGAGGGGGTCTACCCTGCCCCCTTATGGTCATTTCCCCCTGTTTTTTTTCCACCTCTTGTGTCTCGATCCTACCGAGACACAAGATGGCGGCCGGTCCGGACTGTTTCGAATGTTTACAGACACCGAGAGCCAATCAGCTTTCCGTGCGCACCTCGCGTGTCGCGCCCGCTGCGCTCCCTGGTGCACGTACCGGGGCGCGGCCATAGATATATATATTTTTTTAACCTAAATTACTCAAAATCCACTGGAGCACATATCTTGAGACATAGCAAAGGCACATCGGGCTACCAGTCCCTACAATTTTGCTAAGGTTGGTGGAAATCCATTCAGCCGTTCGGGCTAAAAGTGAGTTTGACCGCCCTATGGAAATTAACATGGGGAAAACACGTTTTGGGACCCCCCATTTATCTCGGCCCCCGCTTGACGAATCCCCCCTAAACTTTCAAGGAAGGACCGGAGCTTCGCGAGGCAAATTTGAGGAAATTTTCAGGCAGATTCGTCAACCGGCGCCAAAGTTATTCCAAATAGAATTTTGAGATTTTGCATTGAAAAAAATCCTAACTATAACTACCTACTGGCGACCGCCAGTAGGTAATATATATATATATATATATATATATTCACTGAAAAAACCATAGGTTAGAGACCATATATAGTTAGCTGGACATTTTATTGACATAAAACCAATGAAATTCCATATATAGTTAGTTGCACTAACTATATATCGCGCACCCGCAATCCACTGCTGATGATGTCACATATTACATCATTCATGACATGGTCAGTGACATCACTGATGACATCACTGATGACATCTCAAATGACATCACTGATGACATCACTGATGACATCTCAAATGACATCACTGATGACATCATCTAGTGTCTGTGTGTTTTTGTAAAGTTTAAATATGTTTTACATATTGAAGAATGAGTGGATGTATGGAAGACTGAGTGTGTGTGTGGCTGGCTGGGAGGTGTGTGACTCTGTGCATATCAATGTGTACTTGTATCAGTGATTGTATAAGAGAGTAAGTATGTGTTAGTATATGTGTGAAAAGTATGGTGTTCTGTGTTTAACTGTATAGATGAGGAAATCGAAGTGTGATTGATTCTTCACAGGACTGACTAGGTGTATGAGTGCATATGATAGTGTTGTAATAATGAGTGACTGTATGTATGAGTGATTGTATGGGTGAATGAGTGAATGTGTGTGTAGACGTAGGAATCAGTGAGTGCGTATGTAGTAACTGGTATTGGTGTGTCATGATGTCATCAGTGATGTCATTTGAGATGTCATCAGTGATGTCATTTGAGATGTCATCAGTGATGTCATCAGTGATGTCACTGTAGTAGGGTGTTCTGTGTTTAACTGTATAGATGAGGAAATGGAAGTGTGATTGATTCTTTACAGGACTGACTAGGTGTGTGAGTAACTCCATGGATGAGTGGCAGTGTGTGAGTGTCTGCATAGGTGTATGAGTGCATATGATAGTGTTGTAATAATGAGTGACTGTATGTATGAGTGATTGTATGGGTGAATGAGTGAATGTGTGTGTAGACGTAGGAATCAGTGAGTGCGTATGTAGTAACTGGTATTGGTGTGTCATGATGTCATCACTGATGTCATTTGAGATGTCATCAGTGATGTCATCAGTGATGTCATTTGAGATGTCATCAGTGATGTCATCAGTGATGTCACTGACCATGTCATGAATGATGTAATATGTGACATCATCAGCAGTGGATTGCGGGTGCGCGATATATAGTTAGTGCAACTAACTATATATGGAATTTCATTGGTTTTATGTCAATAAAATGTCCAGCTAACTATATATGGTCTCTAACCTATGGTTTTTTCAGTGAATTTTCAAGGTTTTGTAAATGCAAATTCCTAACTATATATGGTCTATAACCTATGGTTTTTTCAGTGAATTTCATTGGTTTTTTAAAAGCTAATATCTATAGCTGTAAAATATATTCTTTATTACGTGACGTATCACGTAGCCACGTGAGACGCCTCATGACGCGTCGCATAACCGTGACGTATCGGTTCTGCAGCGCAAACAAAACCCGTAACGTAAGCGTGCCGGAGCACGCTTACAGATATATATATTTTTTTAACCTTAATTAGACAAAATCCACACGTGCACATATCTTGAGGCCTTGCAAAGGCACATCAAAGAAACAGTCCCTACAATTTTGCCAAGTTTGCTGGAAATCTATTCCCTTAATTTTTTTTTTACTGTTTCTCTTCGTTTTCCCCTTGTTACGCTTACCGGGACGCTACCCGGTAAGCGAACCGGACGCTCCAAAAACACAAGATGGCGGACTCCCATTACGCTGCCGGTTAGCTGCCCGGTTCGCGTACCGGGAAGCGCCTCTACCGTGAAAAATCGCGGGGGACTTTAATATCCCCCTCATCAATCCTAGGGGGTCAGGAGGGGTTTACCTTGCCCCCTTTCCTTCATTTCCCCCTTCTTTTTTCACCACATCTTGTCTCTCGAACCTACCGAGAGACAAGATGGCGGCCGCTCCGGACTGTTTACAATGTTGACAGCTACGCTGCCGGTTAGCTGCCCGGTTAGCTGCCTGGTGAGCTGCCCGGTTCGCGTACCGGGACGTGCCTCTACGGCGTAAAATCGCAAAATTTTTTGCCCCGCGGGGCACTTTAATATCCCCCTCATCAATCCTAGGAGGTCAGGAGTGGTCTACCTTGCCCCCTTTCCTTCATTTCCCCCTTCGTTTTTCACCACATCTTGTCTCTCGATCGTACCGAGAGACAAGATGGCGGCCGCTCCGGTTTGTTTAGAATGTTGACAGACACCGGAGAGCCAATCAGATTCGCTTCGCGAAGTTCCGTTACGCGTCAGGTACGCGAACCGGGCGCTAACCGGAGCGCTGTCACAGATATATATATTTTTTTAAACGTTAATTTCTCAAAATCCACTGGAGCACATATATTGAGACATAGCAAAGGCACGTCGGGCAAACCATATCTACAATTTTGCCAAGTTTCATGTAAATCTATTCAGCCGTTCGAGCTAAAAGTGAGTCCAACCGCCCTATGGAAAAATGAATGGGAAAAACACGTTTTGGGACCCCCCTTTGTTCTCGGCCCCCCCTTGACGAAACCCCACCAAATTTTCAGGGGCTGCTCAGAAAAAAAGGTGCCATTTTCCTGAAAATTTCAGCCAATTCCGTCCACAAACGCCAAAGTTATTAGACATAGAATTTTCAGAAATCCCATAGAGAAAAAATCCTAACTATATATACCCACTGGCTATCGCCAGTAGGTAATATACATATATAAACATATGTAATCTGCATATCTATATAAATATAAATGCATGCATACATATACATATATGCATACATATGCATGTTATTTACATGAAAGTTTTAAAAACACTAATAAAAGCAAAACTAAAAAGCCACCTCATTACAAACAGAATGGCTTTAACTTAAACGAGGGCGAGATCTATTGCATTTTCATTGCTTGTTTACTTTGGTTCTATCAAGAAGGCATTCAGATGTGTCACACATTTGCCATAAATTCTGAATGTTAGCACTCTAGTTGCTCATTAGATCACTGTAGTAAAGCTAGTGCTCACCAGGGAAGTCTGCTGCTAATCATGGTTTGCAGCCATTTTCCCGCATTTTTTATCCCGCAGACTTTCAGTCCGCATACCATTATCCCGCAAGGTCATTGAGCTCGCATACCATTATCCCGCATTTTTTCAAAATGCATGTGCATTTATCGCGCATGCCTTTACAAAGAATTACGTTTTAAAGGCATGTATGGTAAATGCATTTGCGTTGTGTAAACCACGATGACGAGAGAGGTAAGTGGGTTTGTGTTAATTTTTTCGTGGGTTAGTGATTGTGTAGTGTAGTGTAGTGTTGTGTAGTGTAGTGTTGTGTTAGTGTAGTGTAGAGTTGTGGTGGTTGTTTAGTGTAGGGTCATGCTGGGGGTAGTGTTTTAGGGTTTAGGGTTGTGTTGTAGTGTTTGCGTAGTGTAGGGTCATGCTGGGGGTAGTGTTTTAGGGTTCAGGGTAGTGTTGTAGTGTTTGCGTAGTGTAGGGTCATGCTGGGGCTAGTGTTTTAGGGTTTAGGGTATTGTTGTAGTGTTTGCGTAGTGTAGGGTCATGCTGGGCGTAGTGTTTTAGGGTTTAGGATAGTGTTGTAGTGTTTGCGTAGTGTAGGGTCATGCTGGGGGTAGTGTTTTAGGGTTTTGGGTAGTGTTGTAGTGTTTGCGTAGTGTAGGGTCATGCTGGGGTGTAGTATTTGAGGGTTTAGGGTAGTGTTGTAGTGTTTGCGTAGTGTAGGGTCATGCTGGGGGTAGTGTTTTAGGGTTTTGGGTAGTGTTGTAGTGTTTGCGTAGTGTAGGGTCATGCTGGGGGTAGTGTTTTAGGGTTTTGGGTAGTGTTGTAGTGTTTGCGTAGTGTAGGGTCATGCTGGGGTGTAGTGTTTTAGGGTTTTGGGTAGTGTTGAAGTGTTTGCGTAGTGTAGGGTCATGCTGGGGGTAGTGTTTTAGGGTTTTGGGTAGTGTTGTAGTGTTTGCGTAGTGTAGGGTCATGCTGGGGGGTAGTGTTTTAGGGTTTTGGGTAGTGTTGTAGTGTTTGCGTAGTGTAGGGTCATGCTGGGGGTAGTGTTTTAGGGTTTTGGGTAGTGTTGTAGTGTTTGCGTAGTGTAGGATCATGCTGAGAGTAGTGTTTTAGGGTTTAGGGTAGTGTTGTAGTGTTTGCGTAGTGTAGGGTCATGCTGGGGGTAGTGTTTTAGGGTTTAGGGTAGTGTTGTAGTGTTTGCGTAGTGTAGGGTCATGCTGGGGGTAGTGTTTTAGGGTTTAGGGTAGTGTTGTAGTGTTTGCGTAGTGTAGGGTCATGCTGGGGTGTAGTGTTTTAGGGTTTTGGGTAGTGTTGTAGTGTTTGAGTAGTGTAGGGTCATGCTGGGGGTAGTGTTTTAGGATTTAGGGTAGTGTTGTAGTGTTTGCCTAGTGTAGGGTCATGCTGGGGGTAGTGTTTTAGAGTTTTGGGTAGTGTTGTAGTGTTTGCGTAGTGTAGGGTCATGCTGGGGGTAGTGTTTTAGGGTTTGGGGTAGTGTTGTAGTGTTTGCGTAGTGTAGGGTCATGCTGGGGGTAGTGTTTTAGGGTTTAGGGTAGTGTTGTAGTGTTTGCGTAGTGTAGGGTCATGCTGGGGGTAGTGTTTTAGGGTTTAGGGTAGTGTTGTAGTGTTTGCGTAGGATAGGGTCATGCTGGGGGTAGTGTTTTAGGGTTTAGGGTAGTGTTGTAGTGTTTGCGTAGTGTAGGGTCATGCTGGGGTGTAGTGTTTTAGGGTTTTGGGTAGTGTTGTAGTGTTTGTGTAGTGTAGGGTCATGCTGGGGGTAGTGTTTTAGGGTTTAGGGTAGTGTTGTAGTGTTTGCGTAGTGTAGGGTCATGCTGGGGTGTAGTGTTTTAGGGTTTTGGGTAGTGTTGTAGTGTTTGCGTAGTGTAGGGTCATGCTGGGAGTGTTGTAGTGTTTGCGTAGTGTAGGGTCATGCTGGGGGTAGTGTTTTAGGATTTAGGTTAGTGTTGTAGTGTTTGCGTAGTGTAGGGTCATGCTGGGGGTAGTGTTTTAGGGTTTAGGGTTGTGTTGTAGTGTTTGCGTAGTGTAGGGTCATGCTGGGGGTAGTGTTTTAGGGTTGTGTTGTAGTGTTTGTGTAGTGTAGGGTCATGCTGGGGGTAGTGTTTTAGGATTTAGGGTAGTGTTGTAGTGTTTGCGTGGTGTAGGGTCATGCTGGGGGTAGTGTTTTAGAGTTTTGGGTAGTGTTGTAGTGTTTGCGTAGTGTAGGGTCATGCTGGGGGGTAGTGTTTTAGGGTTTTGGGTAGTGTTGTAGTGTTTGCGTAGTGTAGGGTCATGCTGGGGGTAGTGTTTTAGGGTTTTGGGTAGTGTTGTAGTGTTTGCGTAGTGTAGGGTCATGCTGGGGGTAGTGTTTTAGGGTTTAGGGTAGTGTTGTAGTGTTTGCGTAGTGTAGGGTCATGCTGGGGGTAGTGTTTTAGGGTTTAGGGTAGTGTTGTAGTGTTTGCGTAGTGTAGGGTCATGCTGGGGGTAGTGTTTTAGGGTTTAGGGTAGTGTTGTAGTGTTTGCGTAGTGTAGGGTCATGCTGGGGGTAGTGTTTTAGGGTTTAGGGTAGTGTTGTAGTGTTTGCGTAGGATAGGGTCATGCTGGGGGTAGTGTTTTAGGGTTTAGGGTAGTGTTGTAGTGTTTGCGTAGTGTAGGGTCATGCTGGGGTGTAGTGTTTTAGGGTTTTGGGTAGTGTTGTAGTGTTTGCGTAGTGTAGGGTCATGCTGGGGGTAGTGTTTTAGGGTTTAGGGTAGTGTTGTAGTGTTTGCGTAGTGTAGGGTCATGCTGGGGTGTAGTGTTTTAGGGTTTTGGGTAGTGTTGTAGTGTTTGCGTAGTGTAGGGTCATGCTGGGGGTAGTGTTTTAGGATTTAGGTTAGTGTTGTAGTGTTTGCGTAGTGTAGGGTCATGCTGGGGGTAGTGTTTTAGGGTTGTGTTGTAGTGTTTGTGTAGTGTAGGGTCATGCTGGGGGTAGTGTTTTAGGGTTTAGGGTAGTGTTGTAGTGTTTGCGTAGTGTAGGGTCATGCTGGGGTGTAGTGTTTTAGGGTTTTGGGTAGTGTTGTAGTGTTTGCGTAGTGTAGGGTCATGCTGGGGGTAGTGTTTTAGGGTTTAGGGTAGTGTTGTAGTGTTTGTGTAGTGTAGGGTCATGCTGGGGGTAGTGTTTTAGGGTTTAGGGTAGTGTTGTAGTGTTTGTGTAGTGTAGGGTCATGCTGGGGATAGTGTTTTAGGGTTTAGGGTAGTGTTGTAGTGTTTGTGTAGTGTAGGGTCATGCTGGGGGTAGTGTTTTAGGGTTTAGGGTAGTGTTGTACTGTTTGTGTAGTGTAGGGTCATGCTGGGGGTAGTGTTTTAGGGTTTAGGGTAGTTTAGTTGTTTAGTTGTTTAGTGTATGCTAAAGGCATATTCGTTCTAAAAGTTTTCGTTATTTTAATTTGCGGCCTAATAGTACATGCGGGATTTTTTTTGCGGACTGATGGTATGCGGGATTTCGTCATATATTCGCTAATCATACTTTCTATGGCAAAATGAACCCCCTCATTTTGTTCCTTTTTAAATTAAATGTTTTAAGAGTTACCACTTCATTCCAATCAAGATGGCTTCAGGTGTGCCATACCTTTGTAATAAGTAGGACTGTTAGCACTCTAGTTGTTCTTTAGAACACTCTGGGACAATCTGTCATTGGGCTATAGTTGGGCTACATCTGGCTGATATTTGGGCTACATTTGTTTTTTTTTGTCTCTGGTGGCCATCTTTGGGCTACATTGGGCTACATTGGGCTACATTGGGCTACATTTGGGCTCCAACATATATATAGCCCAATGTAGCCCAATATATATTTTTCAAAGTTAATTTTCGTAAAAACCACTGGAGCCTATATCTTGAGACATAGCAAAGGCACATCGGGCTACCAGTCCCTACAATTTAGCCAAGTTTGGTTTAAATACATTCAGCCGTTCAGGCTAAAAGTGAGGCCAACCGCCCTATGGAAAATTGCATGGGAAAAACACGTTTTGGGACCCCCCTTTTTTCTCGGCCCCCCCTTGACGAAACCCCCCCAAATTTTCAGGGGCTGCTCAGAAACAAAATGTTCCATTTTCCTGAAAATTTCAGCCAATTCTGTCCCCATAAGCCAAAGTTATTCGACATAGAATTTTCAAAAATCCCATAGGAAAAAAATCCTAACTATATATACCTACTGGCTATCGCCAGTAGGTAATATATATATATATATCTATATATATATATATATATATATATATATATATATATATATATATATATATATATATATATATATATATATTACCTACTGGCGGTCGCCAGTAGGTATATATAGTTAGGATTTTTTCTCTATGGGATTTTTGAAAATTCTATGTCTAATAACTTTGGCGTTTGTGGACGGAATTGGCTGAAATTTTCAGGAAAATGGAACATTTTGTTTCTGAGCAGCCCCTGATAATTTGGGGGGGTTTCATCAAGGGGGGGCTGAGAAAAAAGGGGGGTCCCAAAACACGTTTTTCCCATGTTAATTTCCATAGGGCGGTTGGCCTCACTTTTAGCTCGAACGGCTGAATGGATTTGCACGAAACTTGGCAAAATTGTAGGGACTGTTAGCCCGATGTGCCTTTGCTAGGTCTCAATATATGTGCTCCAGTGGATTTTGAGTAATTTAGGTTCAAAAAAAGATATATATCTGGGCGGAGCCTAACCACACATCTGATCTGATTGGCTGTCAGCACTTCATCCAAGAAGTGTTGGCAGCCATCTTGGGACCAATATACATGATAGCATCTCATTAAAAAGCATTGTAGTTAATAGAGGGTTTTAGGACTTTAGTTACATTATAAATCATTTGGTGATGGTACCATACTCGTTTTAGGAATTGTGGTGGGTTCTAAGGTGATTTTACCATGTGAAAAAACCTTCTGCTGTGATATCATGAATATTGTTTGAAAGAAAACTAATATCTCATGATTTTCCCACCGTGGTTTGGAAGGGGATCTATAAGCTAAACTGAAAGCATATTTTCTGTAAATTCACATTATCTTTCCCAGTCATGTGAAAATGAAGTCTGACATTCTCAGTAAAACATGTACATCCAACAAGGACAGAGACTGTCAGTTGATTCCTTTGTGTTCTACTGCAGCCTCCTAGAGTGTTCTAAAGAACAACTAGAGCGCTAACAGTCCTACTTATTACAAAGGTATGGCACACCTGAAGCCATCTTGATTGGAATAAAGTGGTAACTCTTAAAACATTTAATTTAAAAAGAAACAACATGAGGGGGTATATTTTGCCATAGAAAGTATGATTAGTGCTGCAGAATGAAAAATTAGGGCACATTTTGAGTGACTTCTCAAATCCTTTTCTATTTCATTAAAACATTCTGACATGCAGTCTCCCAAAATGGCCACCAGAGACAAAAGAGCCCAAATGTAGCCCAAATATCACCCAGATGTAGCCCAAGTATAGCCCAATGACAGAATGTCCCAGAGTGTTCTAAAGAACAACTAGAGCGCTAACAGTCCTACTTATTACAAAGGTATGGCACACCTGAAGCCATCTTGATTGGAATAAAGTGGTAACTCTTAAAACATTTAATTTAAAAAGAAACAACATGAGGGGGTATATTTTGCCATAGAAAGTATGATTAGTGCTGCAGAATGAAAAATTAGGGCACATTTTGAGTGACTTCTCAAATCCTTTTCTATTTCATTAAAACACTCTGACATGCAGTCTCCCAAAATGGCCACCAGAGACAAAAGAGCCCAAATGTAGCCCAAATATCACCCAGATGTAGCCCAAGTATAGCCCAATGACAGAATGTCCCAGAGTGTTCTAAAGAACAACTAGAGCGCTAACAGTCCTACTTATTACAAAGGTATAGCACACCTGGAGCCATCGTGATGGGAATAAAGTGGTAACTCTTAAAACATTTAATTTAAAAAGGAACAAAATGAGGGGGTATATTATGCAATAGAAGGTATTATTAGTGCTGCAGAAAGAAAAATTAGGGCACATTTTGAGTGACTTTTCAAATCCTCTTCTATTTCATTAAAAAATTCTGACATGCAGTCTCCCAAAATGGCCACCAGAGACAAAAGAGCCCAAATGTAGCCCAAATATCACCCAGATGTAGCCCAAGTATAGCCCAATGACAGAATGTCCCAGAGTGTTCTAAAGAACAACTAGAGCGCTAACAGTCTTACTTATGACAAAAGTATGGCACACCAGAAGCCATCTTGATTGGAATGAAGTGGTAAGTCTGAAAACACTCAATTTAAAAAGGAACAACATGAGGGGGTTAATTTTGCCATAGAAAGTATGATTAGTGCTTCAGAAAGAAAAATTAGGGATCATTTTGAGTGACTTCTCAAATCCTCTTCTATTTCATTAAAAAAATTCTGACATGCAGACTGAAACATGCACTTTGAATACCAGCAGCAGACGTCCCTGGTGAGCAGTAGCTTTACTACAGTGATCTAATGTGCAACTAGAGTGCTAACATTCAGAATTTATGGCAAATGTGTGACACATCTGAATGCCTTCTTGATGGAACCAAAGTAAACAAGCATTGAAAATGCAATAGATCTCGCCCTCGTTTAAGTTAAAGCCATTCTGTTTGTAATGAGGTGGCTTTTTAGCTTTGCTTTTATTAGTGTTTTTTCAACTTTCATGTAAATAACATGCATCTGTATGCATATAAGTATATGTATGCATGCATTTATGTTTGTATTTATATAGATATAAAGATGATATGTGTTTATATATGTATGTATATATATATATATTCACTGAAAAAACCATAGGCTATAGACCATATATAGTTAGGAATTAGCATTTACAAAACCTTGAAAATTCACTGAAAAAAACATAGGTTATAGACCATATATAGTTAGGAATTAGCATTTACAAAACCTTGAAAATTCACTGAAAAAACCATAGGTTATAGACCATATATAGTTAGGAATTCGCATTTACAAAACCTTATTTTACTCACACAAAACCATTGAAATTCCATATATAGTTAGTTGCACTAACTATATATCGCGCACCCGCAATCCACTGCTGATGATGTCACATATTACATCATTCATGACATGGTCAGTGACATCACTGATGACATCACTGATGACATCTCAAATGACATCACTGATGACATCTCAAATGACATCACTGATGACATCACTGATGACATCTCATTTGACATTACTGATCACATCACTGATGATATCATTCATGTGATAATACGATGAACCTCTTCAGACTCTAATATAACCTTAGATACAATCAGTGTAAACAGACACTCACAGACTGTCACTCATCCATGGAGTTACTCACACACCTAGTCAGTCATGCAAAGAATCAAGCACACCTCCATTTCCTCAACTATACAGTTATACAAACTTTACTTATTCAAACATATACTAACACATATTTACTCTCTTATACAATCCCTGATACAAGTTCACAATGATCTATACAGCCACTCACACATTCACTGGCTCTTATGCACAGTTATTTATATATGTCAACTCTCACATGTACTGTGTTTTACATATGTACTTACTTTGACATGTAGCACTGAGATATCCATTCACTCACCAATACACTCATGCACACAGTCCACCGCCCATACAGCTGTTTCCACATGCATTTTTGAAACCATACATCTAGTGAATCAACTGCTCACACATCTATGCACAGAGTCCTACACCTCCCTGCCACCCACACACACACTCAGTCTCCCATACAAATACTTGGGCAACCAATCAATAACCCATATAGTTACTCATATAGCTACTTATCAACACATGCAACAGTTTACAGAACAACAGACATAATGATGCACAAAATAAGACAGTTTAGTCACTAACCCATGCACTCAGTGAGACACATTTAATCACTCACTCATACAGTCAGTCATGCACCTACTAAATCCTTCATCCAGACACTTATACATCCACTCATTCTTCAATATGTAAGACATATTTTAACTTTACAGAAACATACAGTCACTGGATGTTGTCATCAGTGATGTCATCAGTGATGTCATTTGAGATGTCATCAGTGATGTCATCAGTGATGTCACTGACCATGTCATGAATGATGTAATATGTGACATCATCAGCAGTGGATTGCGGGTGCGCGATATATAGTTAGTGCAACTAACTATATATGGAATTTCAATGGTTTTGTGTGAGTAAAATAAGGTTTTGTAAATGCGAATTCCTAACTATATATGGTCTATAACCTATGGTTTTTTCAGTGAATATATATATAAATATATATATATATATATATATATATATATATATATATATATATATATATATATATATATATATATATATATCCAAACAAACCCTCCTTCTCACTTGAAAAGAGGCGCACCGACACTGGTTAGGTTCCAATTCACGTAGCTTGATTGTGAAGCAACAAGAAGGTGAGAGGCTTCCAAGTCCCAACGTTTCTGCTCTGGGCGAGCCTTGATCACAGGAGGCAGTCTCTGATTTCAACAAGGCCCACGTGGTTTCCCTTCTTATCAGTGTGGGCCGTATTCTCATGCAGAGTGCGCACAGGAAAAAGTATTATCACAGGTGAAAAGCGCTGCCTTTTTCATAATGTGAATGACATGCTGCGCAAACCCCTTCTTTATTGATTTCCCTGAGCGCAGAATTGCCAGGTGAGCCTCAGACACAGTTCGTTTTTCAATTTCACCATTACTTTTGAAAAGTCACCCCATCCTGCAATACCAGAGAAACTCCTTCTGCTCCCAACTCGCCAACACACTGAGATATCATTCCCAGGGGGGCGTGCAGGTCAGGCTCCAACACATAAATCCTTTCGTGTTGTTTCACAATAAAACTACGTGAATTGGAACCTAACCAGTGTCGGTGCGCCTCTTTTCAAGTGAGATGAGGGTTTGTTTGGATGTTTTAACAGAAGCCTCGCACTGATAGCACCGACCACCCTTCAAGGTTCAGGCTTGGTTTGCGGGACATTTTGGAAGGATATATATATATATATATATATATATATATATATATATATATATATATATATATATATATATATATATATATATATATATATATATATATATATATATAAACTTGTCACTCAAAGCACAGGATGCCTGGATACAAAGTAACAAAGAGCCGACCCAGGAGTGCTGGTGAAAAGGGGATTTATTCCAATGAAGCCAGCGCTGCCGCCATGACGCGTTTCGCCTCCAGGGAGGCTTGATCACATGACAAACTGCGAAAATCGAGCAGGACTTTTAAAGTGACAGTGCCTTAGATTGTGTCATAACAATAGAAGAAATACTACACATGGTATTGCTGCATTTGTGCAAATCGAAGCGGGAGTGTCCAAGTGGAGCACCAAAATTCTAACCTGAACATTTTACACATTCAATAAAATCGAATTTACGGATTTATGAAGAAATAGAGCATGTTTAAATTACATAAAACGGTAGAAAAAGAACACTTAAAAATATGTACATGGTAAGTAAATTCATCTATGTACATTATTTTGTGTTAAGGTCTAATTTATCCAATTGTGTAAAAAATTAAAAACAGTAGCTCAAATATTAATTAGCAGCAAAAGTATGACACAATGATTATGTATAATCTAAATAGAGCCCAAGTGGGCCAGTCACAATGTCCGTCCAAGACATATAAGGTGCTAAGTGTGAAAGTGCAAAATTAGCAAAGTGCAAAAAGAGTAGTAACAAATAATTCCAAGTTTAAAATCAGAACCAGTCATATACTGAAAATAAGTTTTAAAAAAGTTCATCATATGTACAATTGGAAACATCTTAAGGGGAACATATAATGTCTAATATATCTGGACAGGCTATTGTTGGCATATAGGTAAATCCTAGAGACAGGTATAAAGATCTTCCCTGCCATTGAGGCCATTAGGATTTTTGGTGTTAAGTTCCAGGATGTATCTGGTCTCAAGGAGACGGAGTTTGGCCTCACGGTCACCTCCTCTCCTCGAAGCGTCGACACAATCGATCAAAAAGAATAGAAGTTGATCAGGAACACCAAAATGTTTGTCCTGGAAGTGCCTGGCAACCGGATAATTCTGATCATGCCCAGATATTGCACGTATGTGTTGGAGTATCCGTTTGTGGGCGGGCAGTTTAGTGCTGCCCACATATTGAAGCCCACATGGACACTCCAACACATATAATCTGTTTTGCACGTAAGCCACTTTGAGATGGCAGTAGGGTGTTCATGAAAAGGACTTTTAAAATGAGTCCTATTGCTGCTAAACCGGCAGGCTTTGCATTGGGGACAAGTTCTGAAACCCTTCTTTAAGACCGACCAGGTGGTGGAAATCTTTGGTTCCAAGGTATTGCTGACTAGAGCCTTTGACATTGAAGGGGATCTTCTGAAAGTTAGAATTGGTTTGGTATCCACCTTGTGACCAATTACTGGATCACTGCGAACCAAATTCCAATTCCTATTTATGATTTTACGAAGAGCCCTTGTTGCCGATTAAATGTCAAAATAGCTATATATATTAGCTGAAAAAACCATAGGTTATAGCCATATATAGTTAGGAATTAGCATTTACAAAACCTTGAAAATTCAATTAAAAAACCATAGTTTATAGACCATATATAGTTAGGGATTAGCATTTACAAAACCTTATTTTACTCACACAAAACCATTGAAATTCGCATATATAGTTAGTTGCACTAACTATATATCGCGCACCCGCAATCCACTGCTGATGATGTCACATATTACATCATTCATGACATGGTCAGTGACATCACTGATGACATCACTGTTGACATCATCCAGTGACTGTATGTTTCTGTAAAGTTAAAATATGTCTTACATATTGAAGAATGAGTGGATGTATAAGTGTCTGGATGAAGGATTTAGTAGGTGAATGACTGACTGTATGAGAGAGTGATTAAATGTGTCTCACTGAGTGCATGGGTTAATGACTAAACTGTCTTAATTTTTGCATCATTATATCTGTTGTTCTGTAAACTGCTGCATGTGTTGATCAGTAGCTATATGAGTAACTATATGGGTTATTGATTGGTTGCCCAATTATTTGTATGGGAGACTGAGTGTGTGTGTGTGGGTGTCTGGGAGGTGTGTGACTCTGTGCATAGATGTGTGAACAGTTGATTCACTAGATGTATGGGTTCAAAACTGCATGTGGAAACAGCTCTATGGGTAGTTGACTGTGTGCATGAGTGTATTGGTGAGTGATTGGTTTCTCAGTGCTACATGTCAAAGTAAGTACATATGTAAAACACAGTACATGCGAGAGTTGACATATATAAATTACTGTATATAAGAGCTAGTGAATGTGTGAGTGGCTGCATGGATCATTGAAAACTTGTATCAGTGATTGTATAAGAGAGTAAATATGTGTTAAAATATGTTTGAATAAGTAAGGTGTGTATAACTGTATAGTTGAGGAAATGGAGGTGTGATTGATTCTTTGCATGACTGTCTAAGTGTATGAGTAACTCCATGGATGAGTGACAATCTGTGAGTATCTGTTTTCACTGAGTGTATCTAAGGTTATATCAGAGTCTGTAGAGGTTCATCGTATTAACACATGAATGATGTCATCTGTGATGTTGTCAGTGATGTCATTTGAGTTGTCATCAGTGATGTCACTGACCATGTCATGAATGATGTAATATGTGACATCATCAGCAGTGGATTGCGGGTGCGCGATATATAGTTAGTGCAACTAACTATATATGCGAATTTCAATGGTTTTGTGTGAGTAAAATAAGGTTTTGTAAATGCTAATCCCTACCTATATATGGTCTATAACCTATGGTTTTTTCAGTGAATTTCAATGGTTTTTTAATAGCAAATATCAAAAGCTGTAAAATTTATTCTTCTTTTAAAGGAAAAATATATTTTATATGTTTTTAATATAATTTTTTTATGCATCTGCCAAACCCTGACCTCTTAATAGTGCACTGTGGTGTAAATGATTTGGGCACTATGACTGGGGTTGGTCTGGAAATGCTTTTAAAGAACACCTTTCATCAATTGATGACACTTTTTCCCCAAACTGCCTTGGTATATTCCAATATATGCCAAAGACAGAAATGGAAGTGGTCCAACCAATTTTTTCCACAATTTGAGAAAGCACGGAAACATGTGAATAAATCTGTTTCTGCTTACATGAGAGACTATGGAATAGGTTTAATATACAACAATAACTTGCGTTACAACATTCAAGACATCTACAGAAGAGATGGTGTGCACTTCTCCGATGAAGGGAATAGAATATTCGTCCTTTATTTAAAACTGTGCATTGGAACCTACTTGTAGGTACCTAAATTAGCCACATAACCCAATAGCTCTTTTCAGAGCTACCCTACCTCTGATCATTCAAAACGTTTATCTTTTTCTAACTTTTTTTTTTTCACCAAAGTACGCTCCCGGGTTCGCTTACCGGTGCGCGTACCGGGCGCTCCCCCGCGAAATTTTCCAATTGTAATTTTTTTCTTTTTGCATATATCAGCGTCCTAAACCCCCCTCAGAAAACCTAGAGGGTCACAAAGTGTCTACCGTGCCCCCTTCTACCCATTCCAAACATTGTTTGTCCTCCATCTTGTGTCTCAATTCTACCGATACACAAAATGGAGGACGCCCGTAACGCTGCCGGTTCGCGTACCGGGGAGCGCACCGGTAAGCGCTCGATAAAAAAAGGTGGGAAAGTAATTTACAGAAAAACCACTACAGACACTTTCATCAAATATAGAATAGGCCCTACTACATAGCAGTCCCTACCATTTACCCAAATTCGATGGAATTCCATTGAGAAAATTATGCTGTAAGCCTGACTAAATATCCTGAGGTAAATTACCTAACAAAAACACTTATGAAGTGTTAGAATTGACAACCAATTAAAATGTTACTTTCAATATCTTCTATTATTTCATGACATTTGATTGGTTATGCACCTGAATATATATAAAGAAAGAGAGAGAAACACAGCCATTTTGACTACTACTTCCTGAAGTACATATCAAGTGCATTTCAACTGAGAACTTAAACTTCTTTTTGAAAGGTAAGATGTTATTTTAAAAACTGAAGTATGTTCTGCACTTTAAGTTAATTAGGAAAAAAAATTCTGATAGTTATATACTATCCCTCTGTAATAGTTATAGAATAAGATAGACTTCTCTGTTTTAGTTATGGATGGAGTTAGGCTTGTCTTGTATAATTAAGAATTTACTTAGGCTTTATCACATACATTTTTTTATATTTCTACTTCCAGTCTGATACCATACACTGCCCAAAGATAAAATCACTGTTTAAAAAACCAAACTACCTGTCTGTACTTAAACCCAACAGTGCCCTATCTGTACTGATATATTTTTTTAAAATTCAATTTACAGCACAAAAATGGAAGGAGAGCAAAAAAATACCATCGAAATTGTTCTGGAAAGCAACAAAGATACAGAAATTGAACCCAATGACTGTGAATTCTTTGATGAATCATGGGACTTTGAACTTCTGCAATGTGTACAATCAGTAGATTACCTGATTGAAAATGAGAACATTTCTGACAATCAATTATTAGAAGTTCTTTTAAATTTTGAAAACGAATCAGAGAAATAAATTTATATTTAATAATTCAAAAATTGTTTGAGACATTATTCATTTTTATATGTATTTTTTAAACTATTACCAAATTGATTATAATGTAAAATCAGACTTTAAATATACTGTGCAACTTTTTTGTGTTACATAGTAAGTTTGCTCATAGTTACTTCCTTTCTCCCACTATATTATCTCCAATGTGTATTTAACATCTCTTTATCATCTCCTGCCTCCATGGTGTTTCTGCTTTCCTGACAGACTACGCTATGAATTCCATATACCACAATAACTTCTGAAACAACATGCAAGATATCTACAAAGGAAACGGTGTATTTTTATTTTTAGACTCTGCATTGGTACCTACATGTTGGTACTTAAATAAAAAATAAAAAAAATACAACAAAAAGAACAATCAATACATACATTTTTTGAACATTCTTTCATTCTATTTTCCCTATATTACGCTCCCGGGACCGCTTCCCGGTGCGCGTACCAAGCGCTCCCCCCGCAAAAAAACGATAATAAAAATTATTTTTTTTTTTCCCCGCGGGGCCCTTTTAAAGCCCCCTCATCAAACCTAGGGGGTCAGGGAGGATGTACTCTGCCCCCTTATGCTCATTTCCCCCTTTGTTTTTGCCACATCTTGTGTCTCGATCCTACAGAGACACAAGATGGCGGCCGCTCCGGACTGTTTAGAATGTTCACAGTCACCGGGGAGCCAATCCGCTTCTCCTAGCGAAGTTCCGTTACGCATCAGGTACGCGAACCGGGGCGCTAACCGGGACGCTGTCACAGATATATCTGTTTTTTAAAACGTTAATTTCTCAAAATCCACTGGAGCACATATTTTAAGACATAGCAAAGGCACGTCAGGCAAACCATATCTACAATTTTGCCAAGTTTCGTGTAAATCCATTCTGCAGTTCGAGCTAAAAGTGATTCCAACCGCCCTATGGAAAAATGAATGGGAAAAACGCGTTTTGGGACCCCCCTTTTTTCTCGCCCCCCCTTGACGAAACCCCCCCAAATTTTCCAGGGCTGCTCAGAAACAAAATGTGCCATTTTCCTGAAAATTTCAGCCAATTCCGTCCACAAACGCCAAGGTTATTCGACATAGAATTTTCAAAAATCCCATATGAAAAAAATCCTAACTATATATACCTACTGGCGACCGCCAGTAGGTAATATATATATATATATATATATATATATATATATATATATATATATATATATATATATATATATATATATATATATATATATATATATATATGTATAAACAAACTCCTGGCAGTTCTAGAGCTAATAAATCAGCATGACACCAGAGCCGGGGCCCAAATGTTCGTTCAAAGTGCAAATATTTATTGGCACACGGAGAAACCCAACGCGTTTCGAAGCCTTCGCCTCTTGCTCACGGGTGAAGTGTTATGGTGGCCATTCATTATTTAAAGTGATACAAACATGATTAACGTGCACGTGATCAAGAGTAAACATGAAAAAGATACTTTGTTACAAACAAGGTTTTTCAGTATCACGTTACCGGGTTGCAAAGCATAATACACATTTTACTTATGTAGAACTTCAGTGAAAATAAAGTGTGTTCTTCACCGTCAACAAAGAAACAATGTTTGTTACGTGTACCGTTTTAATCAAACTCGAGTCAGTTTCTTGTTAGAATTGAATTCATGCTGGTTTTGCGTGAAAACAATATGTAAAGTTCAGTTCATAAAGAAAGTGGAAATAAACAAAGATGTCTCGCCCCAGTGGGCACAATATATATAATTCACCAATACTTTTGGTTGATTCAGAAAGTCCATAGCTCAAGTTTAGAAGGTATCATGCCCAAGTGGGCTGGGTGATTCCAAATATCTTGTGTATATGCTGCATACCTACAGAGTCAAAATTAGAAAAACAATGCATCAGTGATTTGCTATAAGTATCAAGTCACGTGACAAAATGTGCATATTAAAAACAGTCAGAATGGAAAGAATATATGTACAGGAAAGCAGACATCTTATTTCAGTTTATGATTGTAAGTGTACTGATAATTCTTCCCCTATGTTGTGCCCAAAGGGTTGCGTGGTGTTGTACCGGATGATGTATTTGAATTCCAGTTTGAGTAATTCAAGTAACCTGTTGCCACCTCTCTCATTTCTGTTGACACAGTCAATCACATAACATTGTACAAGATTAGGGTTTTGCTGATGCTCAGTCGCAAAATGCCTAGCCACTGGGTACTGTGGATTTGCATTTTTAATGGCACGAAGATGCTCTAATGCCCGCAGTTTTGCTTTCTTAGTAGTCATTCCAATGTAAAACTTTTCACATGGGCATTTGAGTGCATAAACTGCATATTCGGTATTACAACCTAGCATTTTGGTGATTTTGTGCTCGGTCTGATCTTTGCAAATTTTGAGGCTCTTACATTTATGGCTGTTCTTGCACGCTTTGCATTTGGTGCATGGGAAAAATCCACTCACTTGGGGGGATTTAACGGGTTGCTGTAGTGTGGCCTTACTCAGAGAGTCTTTCAATGACCTTGCCTTCCTGAAGGTAAGTGAAGGATTCTCACTGAGTACCTCATTAAGGTCATGATCCAGTTTGAGGATACTCCAATGTTTGTCCAGGCTTTTCCTAAGCTGCCAGGTTTGGCTGTCATAGCTGGTTATAAACCTGATCTGTTCAGATTCTTTTCTTTCCTTGGGAACTAACAGTTCGGACCTTTGCATGGTATCAACCTTGGAAACAGCCTGCGTGATAACTTTACTACTGTACCCCCTTTCCCTGAACCTGTTACACATAGTAGTTTTCTCTGCCTCAAAATTTGCCTCAGCACTGCAGTTGCGTTTGGCTCTGATAAGCTCCCCTAATGGAATGCTTCGTATTAATGATGGTGTATGGCAACTCTTGGCATGGAGCAAACTGTTCCCGGCAGTGGGTTTTCGAAAAAGGGAGAAGGGGGCAGGCTAAAAAAACCCTGACCCCCTAGACCTACTCAGGGGGTCCCAAAAGGATCCTAGGGCCAAAAAAAGCATTAAAAAAAATAAAACAAATTTGCACAATTCGTGCTGAGGTCGCGAATTCCGCCAAAATTGTTTTAAAAAACGTTTTATTTCAATGAGACCCCCTGGTGGGCTAGGTCCTGGGGGCATTTCATAAAAAATAATAGCGGGGGCCTGCGGGAGCTCCCCCAGCCCCGGGGTCCACCACATCCCCGGGGCTTCACTCATGTTGAGAGGGGGGCCACGCGGCCCCCTCCTGGAGCCAGTGTTGGCCCTGGGGACCCCACTTCTAGGGCCGGCTCCTGAAGTGCCCACCCCGGGACACTGCTGTTTGCTAGGACAGGGCTGGAGCCGTGCAGCTTCCGCCCTGTCATATCAAACTTGCTTTGGATTTTGGAAGCGAGAGCTGGGGAAGATGCTCTGGCTTCCAAAATCCAAAGCTGATTGCTTTTCCACACGGGGACGTGCATGTCAGCAGCTCCCTGTGTGGAAAGGGAATGCCGACTCCCGCAGGATGCGGGGAGCCGGTGAGACCGTGGGGGCATTGGGGCTCCCCCAACGGTGAGGCCAGGCCCCAGAGGATGGGGTCCTTGAGGCCGTAATTGGCCATAGGAGGGGGGCTGACGAGGCCCTCTTCTCGTTTTTCTTTTCTTCAAATAATGAGCATGTCGCCATGCTTCGGGGGATGGGGTCCCCGAGGCGAATGTAAATTAGTGAGAGTTGATGTTTTTTTTGTCCCAACTCTAGCGCGGCTCTCAGTGCGGCCCCCGTGTGAAAGCGATGGGTGCGCGGCTCTCAGTGCGGCACTCAAGTACTTCTTAAGTCTTTCAAACACCGAGGGGTATATTCTCAAGGACACATCGCCGACTTAACAGCACTTTGGCGCAATCAAAATGGTAATAAATTTAACACACCATTCACAAGCTGGAGCAAACAGCCCATATCACCAGTTTACCAGCGATAGCAGCTTCAAAAAGTATGGACACGGATGACCCCAGCAAATATTGCTAATGAGAAGTAGAGTAGGCATTCCTGTGCACAAAGCAGCGAACACCTCACTTCGCAAGTTTCTCAACCACCAGCAAGATTGTCGAAGATAGTACAAAACAGGTGATTTGGTGAGTTAGGAGCAGAAAGTTTACACCTGCTCTCAGCTGGTGTAAAGTCGGACTACAACCTAAAACATGAAAGGGAGACCAGCCCAGAGCCAGCCTCACCTGAACAACAACAGATGCAATGGAGCCAACGATCATGCAGCTCGGACACCCACCACTGCTCCGACACCCCCCCCCCGCCACCAGCCCCTTGTCCGTCATCCCCGCTCACTC
The DNA here is from genome assembly GCF_964263255.1 of Lissotriton vulgaris. Classification (NCBI taxonomy): domain Eukaryota; kingdom Metazoa; phylum Chordata; class Amphibia; order Caudata; family Salamandridae; genus Lissotriton; species Lissotriton vulgaris. The sequence goes on from NW_028243970.1 coordinate 128,827, forward strand.
CCCCACAAACAAATGTGACAGCAACCTTAGGAAATCTGGAACGTAACAAATTGGCTGATGCCGCACAATTATAATTAGGAAGATGCATGTGAGGTTGGACAAATAAGAATCACAGTCATGTATGGATTTACATATAAACCATTTTATTTAGACAAAACAACAACAAATAAAACTAGGTACAGCCATGGCGTGTCATCCTTGGACCATTTGTGAATCACAGCCTGCAAGACAAAAAGCAAAATAAGATTATGCGTCATGCGTCCATCAAAGGACAGAGAGAGAGAGAGAGAGAGAGAGAGAGAGAGAGATAAAGAGGAAGAGAGAGAGAAAGAAAGAAAGAGTGTGAGAGAGAGAGAGAGGAAGACAGAGAAAGAGTGAGAGAGAGAGGAAGGGAGAGAGAAAGAGAGAGATACAAGGAAGAGAGAGAGAAAGAGAGAAACGGTGTGAGAGAGGAAGAGAGCGAGAGAAAGAGTGAGACAGACAGGAAGAGAGAGAGGAAGACAGAGAATGAGAGAGAGAGGAAGAGACAGAGAAAATGAGAAAGAGTGTGAGAGAGAGAAAGGAAGAGATAGAGAGAGAGAGAGAGAGAGAGAGAGAGAGAGAGTGTGAGTGATAGAAAGGAAGAGATGGAGAGGGAGAGTGAGTGTTGACACTGTGGGGAAAATCCTCACAGCTCACCTTTCTGCCACCGGTGTGTCTCCAACCATGTGCCGGGACATAGTGCAACCCTCAAGTTTAGTCATCTGAAACATAGTATAGAATCAGTAATGGCAGAGTACATTCAACTGCAGACTCGTAATTCTCTGTTTCACCCCTGCGCACTCAGGCTGCTGCATCCCATCGACTCCCGCCACGCAGAGGTGTCTGTCTGCCCTGCGCACTCTGGCTGCTGCACCCCATCGACTCCTGCCACCCAGAGGTGTCTGCCCGCCTCTGTGCACCCAGGCTGCTGTACCCAATCCACTCCCACTGCCCAGATGTGTCTGCCCACTGCTGTGCACCCAGCCTGCTGCACCCCATCCACTCCCAGTGCTCAGAGGTGACTACCCGTTCCTGCGCACTCAGACTGCTGTACCCAATCCACTCCCACTGCCTAGAGGTGTCTGCCCGCTCTTGTGCACCCAAGCTGCTGCACCCCATCCACTCCCACTGCGCGGAGGTGTCTGCCCGCTCTTGTGCATCCAGGCTGCTGCACACTATCCACTCCCACTGCCCAGAGGTAACTGCCCACTACCACCTAAACTTGAGACCTACCCAAAGTACCCTGCTTCTTTTTTGCAATATTTATGCGTCACTCTATGTCTGAAAGGGTATTTTCTATATATATATATATATATAAGTGTAGGTGAAGGGATATATATATATATATATATATATATATATGTATATATATATATATATATATATATATATATATCCCTTCACTTACAGTGCCATATTTAAATTCAAATTAGTGAGTTTCCTGCTAAACTCCATTGCGCTCAGTAACGTGATGGAGTTTAGTATTTCCTGCTACAGCCCACGAGGGGGGAAGGACTCACTAATTTGAGAAAATACGTGTTTAAAATCAATGCCGTTGTGTCCCGTTTGTGCAGCCAGTGAACAAGGGCACTAATTCGCCCGAAACGCGTATGGCACTGTAAGTCAAGGGATTGTGCCAGACTGGGTGCTGTTACCAGAGGCTTGAGTGCAGTAACCCCTTTGTGAGTGGAACTCCTACAAGGGCAACCTTTCTTTAACAATATTATGTGGCTAGTCCAGTCATGGGAAAGCCCCGCCACCTTCTCAGGTGGATCTGCTCTGCTCAGGATTGCGAGCGGTGAGTAGAATGAGAGGGGCCTGAGCTACTGGATAGTATTGGCAGCACAGCAGCGTTGGTTTTAATTTATTCCACCCATCCGGGTAAAAGACATTTGAAACGGACTACAGCAGGCACCCAATGGGGCCAGTAGCGCGATGGAGTTTAGCAGGAAACAACAAGTACCACAATGCTTTCCTGCTACAGCCCACGAGGGCTGGACTCACTAATTTGAATAAATAAGTTCTTAAAATCAATGCCGGTTGTTTCCCGTTTGTGCAGCCAGTGAACAAGGGCGCTAATTTGCCCCAAACGCGTATGGCGCTGTAAGTGAAGGGATTGTGCCAGACTGGGTGCTGTTACCGGAGGCTTGAGTGCAGTTCCCCCTTCATGAGTGAAACTCCTACAAGGACAACCTTTCTTTGACTATATATATATATATATATATTTATATATATTTATATATATATATACTAGCAGCCCGTCCCGACGTAGTCCGGGAGCAATTAGGCTTCAGGGCCCCCGCTAGGCCCGACGTTGTCCGTGGGTCCCCCGGAGCCTTCCTCCATATATTGCAGTATTATACCTCTATGTTTACTTTGAACGCTTTTGTAACCTGCACACGTAACTTTTTCCTCCTGTAATGCACCGTTTGGCTCACTTTTTTAATGCTCCGTTTGCTTCCTCTTGCTACCTGCACACGTCACTTTTCCTCCTATACCTCTATGTTTACTTTCTACGCTTTTGTAACCTGCACACGTAACTTTTTCCTCCTGTAATGCACTGTTTGGCTCACTTTTTTAATGCTCCGTTTGCTTCCTCTTGCTCACGATGTACGCTTTTGTAACCTGCACACATAACTTTTTCCTCCTGTAATGCACCATTTGGCACACTTTTGTAATGCTCCGTTTGCTTCCTCTTGCTCACGATTTTCATTTTTGCTTCATTTTTCCACCGCTCACCGCTCCTAAATAAATAAAAAAATAACCTACCTCATCCGCCGCTCACCGCTCCTCCCAGCCTGTCCGCCGCTCCTCCCCGCCTGTCCGCCGCTCCTCACCGCCTGTCTGCCGCTCCTCACCGCCTGCCCGCCGCTCCTCACCGCTCCTCCCTACGCCATGTCCGCCCGTACTCCTCGCGCTCTGGACGCCGCTCCTCCCCGCGCTCTAACGCCGGGCACGCACGTCGCGGCCGGCGCTTCTTCCAAGGGACTACTTTTTTTTCGGTAAATTTTTTAAATAACGTATATTTATTACGTTTATATAGCCTATGTCCATCTGCACACCCTGACGATTACAACGATGTATCGGGTGTGTGGATTGGCGCTGTGGTACCCGAGTTTACCCGCCTCAAAGGTTCAAAGTTCTTCCTTTATAATAGTAGTATAGATATATATATATATAAGAGCAGTTGAGTACTATCTGGGTCAGAGGGGGTTAGGATTGTACCAACATGATAATTGCTATGATCCGTAAATGTCTATTGAATAATGTATCTCTATTTGATTCAAAGGTTTACAGACAGAAAAGGGGTGTTGCTATGGGGGCATGCTTCTCCCCCAGCTATGCATGTTTACATGTTGGCTGGTGGGAGGAGCATGTCCTCAGAGGACAGCACAAGGCTGTATTTGATGCACATATCGCCCATATGTGGAGATATATAGATGATGTCTTTATTATATGGAGGGGTGATATAGAGGGGGCAAATGCATTTGTCTCAGAGATCAACAGAAATGATCTCAATTTAACCTTTACCAGCAGCATCAGTAATACAGTTACAAACTTTTTAGATATTAAAGTCTCAATTCATGATGGAATTATTGAGACTAGCCTGTATCAAAAACCTACGGCAGGCAACACGCTGTTGCATGCGTCCAGTTTCCACCCTAAACATACCATAGAAAGTCTCCCATATGGAGAACATTTGAGAATTAGAAGGGCATGCAGTACAGAAAGGGCCTGGAAAGATTCACAGGAAATTGCTAAAACCAGATTACTAGCACAAGGTTATGGGGCCCACAAGATCAAAAAAGCTCTACAAAAGGTTAACCTGCAGGATAGGGCGACCCTATTACAACCAGGGCTTACCTCGCAAACTGATAATGAGAATTCAATTTCATCTCCTGATGAAGATGCTAGCAATGGCAATTCCCAATGCAGGTTCATCACAACGTACAGCAAGCAATCTCATGCCATCAAAAAGATCATCAATGCCCAATGGCCCATTGTATTAACTGATGGGGTTCTAAAAGGTGTCTTGCCTGTCAAACCGAATATCACTTGCCGAAAGGCATATTCAGTGAGGTCAGATCTGGTCAAAAATAGCCCAGAACTGCTCAATAAAGATATATGGTTTTCCACTAGTTGCAGAGCATGCAAGTTTGGAATAAACACTAAGTCCTACAAGAATGCATTCTCTGAGGAGTTAATAGAGATCAAGGGCAATTTTAACTGCAAGACTGAGTATGCAGTTTATGTGTTAAATTGTGTTTGAGGTCTCCGTTACGTAGGAAGCACAAAACTTGCAGTACAAGCTCGCATACTACAACATTTGCGAGCAACTGTCAATTCTGATCAAACATATCCTGTCGCAAGACACGTAAAGTCTGAACATGGGAATAACCTTAATGTTTTATCTTATTTTATCTTATTTTGTCATTGACAGTGTCCCCATAAACAGAAGAGGAGGAAACAGGGACAAAGCTCTGTGACAGTTGGAAACAAAATATATTCTAGAACTAGATACGAAGAACCCTAATGGCCTTAATATTCGTGAAGATATATACCATTACCTATAATTAAATGTGTCATTGTATTCAAGTGATAATTCGGACATGTGGAAATTTAAAGTGGCCATGATCAAATTTTGTATAGCATATTTTGGGTTTTAAGATTTTATACATATCTATATTCATGGTTTTCATGGTGTGCCGGTTGTTGTGTATATATTATCATGAATTTTCTATTTATGGTTTTTATACTTTCAATTGGCACTCAAATGTATTAATGTAATATTAAATTATGTATTTTGCACATATAAATACCCATTTTCTATGCACTTGACCACTTTATGCTCGTATTCTCGCATTATCTGCACAGAAATGTAATGTAAATCAATCTACAGATCATTTATGACCATTATTGCTGATTTTTCCGCTGTATGGGGCTCCCGGCTGGGATCTCCCATTGACTTTATAACACAATTTTGCACTTTATTCACTTGGCTGCACTTTTTTCTTGCACAACAGCACTTTCATGAATTTAAATAGTATTTTCTTGTATACATGAACAAATATTTTATTGAGCGTATTTTTGGAGTTGAGAACAGTTCTATTATGTTGTCAAATTACTGTACTAAGCAGGTATAAGCACACAATGATTTCATTGCTAGGTATTGTTATGATTTTAATAATGATTCTAGTATTTATTGTTTTAACATGAATAGGGCAATGTAATCATGATGAGATAGTTATCGCTAAAAAATAAGGTTTATGTGTACTGTGTATTTATACAGATATTGATTCAGTTGCGAATATTAGCACTTAGAAACGGCGTGAATAAGAGTCTGTTTTCTATTGATATGCAACAATGACTAAAAGGTCATGTGACCTATGACATGGAGTGCTGCTATTGGTGTTTCACTATTTAAATTTTGCACAATCACAAACGCTGGTATCTGGTGAGCAAGGCGACAGGTTCGCCGAAACGCTCGGATTGTGGCACCTTTGGCACTATGCTGATGAAAAAATAAAAAAACTCTGCCACACCTACCACTGAAACTTGGCGTCCGTTTGTTCTTCTGGGGAGTGCTGTCTTGTGCGGTGTGCTGCGGGAGCGTCAGCGCACATATATATATATATATATATATATATATATATATTCCAGAGCTCTATCCTTACGAATCCACTCACCAACCAGGACTCAGATAGACAAACGCGGACCCATTTTTTCGTGCTTCATTATTTATTAAAGATTATTTCGCCACGCATCAGTATGCCGCCATGACGCGTTTCGGTCCGACCTGGACCTTGATCACATGACGCGTTACAACGGACCCAAGCCAAATTTAAAGTGCCAGGTAACACATAATTGCAAACAGCTGTTACATTACACAAATGGAACTGAAAGACAGACTATGTACTGAACGGGATATTAGTAAACCAAAATGCCGGTTGGGTATACTGTGGATGTCAGTAAAATGTACAATTAAAACAAGCATATTTACAAGTTAATTCATAAATGTACACCTTAATATTGATAAAAAAATATATATGCAATTTATAGAAAAATATATATATATACATCTCTCAATGATTTAAGACATCTTGAGTACTACGCTCCAAAATAATATAAGAAGCATTCCTCACATAATCCCCATGTAAAACCAGCTCACTGGTCTTATAATGTACAAAGTTCATACACAGTCTGCAATGTGCTGTTTGCATTAATATAGCCCAAGTGGGCAAACACTTCCAAACAAATAAGGCAAAAGGATCCTAGATTTAAAAGATCGATATTATCAGCTGCCTGAAATATGTAGGCGAGAAATAGTGTGATAACAAAAACTGTGAAACAGTGAAACAGTACTAATGAAATAAAAACCAAAATATTCCCTTTGATAAAGAAGATATATGGCCATCAGTGTGTTATGTGAATTAAAAAGACAATGCTTGAAATCCTATAAAAGCGCAGATGTTTTACAAGAGAGACCTCTATATATATAGGGCATTGTTGACTCAAGTACATGGAGATTCAGAAATGCGCCAAAAGGTAATTACTTGCATAGCAGATTACATTTCTTAAACCAAATGAGGTCTGCCATATCGTGCTAAAGTTTTTTATCAGGCCAATGAGACAGCATTCATATACAGGTGTACAGATCCTCTGTGGTGTTGAGACCGTTAGGAACCTTGGAATTAAATTCCAAAATGTATCTGGTCTCTAACACTCTCAGGGCACTGTCCCTATTGCCACCCTTGCGAGTTGGAGGTATGCAGTCAATGGCATAGTACTGTAACAGGGTATTATTGCTATTGTGCTTGGCTTCGAAATGCCGTGCTACCGGATATGTTTGATCCTTGTTATTAATGGCCCTGAGATGTTGCAGGATCCGCATGTGCACGGGTAGCTTAGTACTGCCAATATAACGCAATGCGCAAGGGCATTCCAACACGTAAACGACGTATTCAGTTTTGCACGTAATACGTCGCTTGATTTTAACAGGTTGGGTCAAGAACGGAGTAATATACTCCTTCACATTTTTAGCATTTTTGCAGGCCTTACATTGGGAACATTTAAAAAAACCTTTTTGCTTGGACAGCCAATTCGAGGGAGGTCTAATTTCAGGATTACATCTATCTAAGCTGTTTCCCATGGATCTGGCCTTACGGAAAGTTACCTGGGGGGTAGGGTTGTCTTTAAGCAAATCCTTGCCCAAGACAGGGTCCTTCAACAACAAGTCCCAATGCCTCCTAAAGATCTTTCTGATGGCCGCCTGTTGTTTATTGTAGGTTACAATGACTCGAACCTTATTTTCTTCACTGACCATGGTAGGGTTTTTAGGGGATAGAATATTCTCACGGCTCAAGGATTCAGTTTTCTTAATCGCTTTGTCAATAATCGCCGGTTTATATCCCCTTTGGAGAAACCGCTCTTTACAGCTTTTCTGCGCCAGTTTACACTCCTCATTATCACTACAGATGCGTTTGATCCGCAGCATCTCCCCATATGGGATGCTGTTGATCAAATGCTGGGGATGATGGCTAGAGGCATGGAGGATAGAGTTACCAGCCGTAGGCTTACGGTGGAGTCTAGAGCATAGTTTGTAGTTGTTGACATACACCTCCACATCTAGGAAGATTACCGAATTCTTGCTCATATGGGCAGTAAACTGTAAATTCAGTAAATTATCATTGAGCCTTTCAACGAACTCCCTAGCCCCTTCTTCTGACCCTCTCCATAAAATGAAGAGGTCGTCAATGTACCTCAGCCATAAAGGGACATGTGCTTTCAAGGTGGTTTCATGCTCCCTTTTCAAGACCTGCTCCTCCCACCAGCCCATATGGAGGCAGGCGTAGCTGGGGGAGAAGCAGGCCCCCATAGCTACCCCTCTTATTTGTTGGAAAATGGTGTTGTCAAATGAAAAATAATTATGTTCTAAACATATTTTAACCATATCTACCAACATCTTATTATGTAGAGAGAAGCATGCAGGTCTGCGATTAAGATAATATTCAATCGCCCTGATCCCATCCTTGTGGCTAATGGAAGTGTAGAGGGATGTGACGTCCATGGTTATTAGGATTAAATCATCAGACCAATGGTTATCACTGATTTTCCTCAAGAAATCAGAGGTGTCCCTAACATATGATGGAAGTTTGAGCACCCATTCTTGTAGGAAAAAATCCACGTACTTAGAGGTGTTCTCAGTTAGACTACCTATGCCCGATATTATGGGCCTGCCAGGTGGTGCTGTCTTGTGCGGTGTGCTGCGGGAGCGTCAGCGCACATATATATATATATATATATATATATATATATATATATATATATATATGTTATGTTATGTTATGTTATGTTATTTATTTTCTTGTATAGCGCAACGGTTACTCAAAAAGAGTGTCCCGGCGCTTTAGGTAAGGTGAACAGGTTTCAAGAATAACACATTCAGAATAACACAACACAGATAAAAACAGTTAAGAAGTCGACAGAAAAAATGGAGCTACTGGCAGACCTATTGAGAAAACAGCCAGGTTTTAAGGCCTCTTCTAATATCAAGAAGGGTAGTCGCCCCCCGCAGAGGGAGCGGTAATGAATTCCACATCTGTGGAGCCAGCAGACTAAAGGAGCGGCCCCCTAGGCGAGCCCTCTTCACGCGCGGAACAGCCGCAAGAAGTAGAGATTCCGACCTCAACGAGCGAGTAGGATGATAGAAAGTAAGTCTCTTTTGAAGATGTTTAGCTCCCACAGCATGGAGAGCTTTATAGGCCAAGGTCAGAGCCTTAAAGGCAATCCGTTTGCGGATGGGTAGCCAGTGTAGCATCACCAGCAACCCAGAGGCGCTGGTGCGCCTACTTAGGCCAAAGATGGCCCTGGCCGCCGCGTTCTGTGCAACTTGAAGCCTCTGCAGCAAATACTCTGGCAGGCCCAGGTACAGACTGTTGGCGTAATCCAACCTGGAGCCTATCAGGGCCTGCACCGTCAGCCTCTTGTGCTCTTCAGACAAGAGAGGCAGAAACTTCCGCAACATTTTTAGCAGGCCGAAGCAGGTGCCGGTAACCCCCAGGATCTGGGCTTTCATCGTCAGTCCCTTGTCCATCTTAACCCCCAAGTTTTTAGCCATGGGAGAAGAGCAGGACGGAGGGAACATGTCGATGGGCCACCAGGCCTGCCAACTGGGCTCCGTATTGCACCCGAAGAAGAGTACCTCCGATTTATCGGAATTGCACTTGAGGCTGTGCAGTTGGAACCATGCGAACACAGCCCCAAGGCAATTCTGGATACTCTCCCCGTCAAAGTCAGCGCCCCTCTCACATGAGAAGAGGAGCTGGGTGTCGTCGGCATACGACACAATCCGGGCACCAAATGACTCCGCCACCGCCGCCAAAGGGGTCATATAGATATTGAAGAGGGTCGGGCTCAATATAGAGCCCTGAGGGACCCCGACTCCCAGAGGCGGCATTACAGCGGTGTCAGATGATGTCCAGATCGTTTGCCGGCGGCCGGCCAAGAAGGAAGAAAACCATTTGAGCACCGTCCCCCGCAGGCCAATCTCAAAGAGTCTTGCGAGCAGGCCCTCATGGGGGACGGTGTCAAAAGCCGCCGACAAGTCCAACAACACCAGCATGACTTTGCCCCCGGAATCCAGCACCCCTTTAATGGTTTCCGAAACCTCCAGGAGTGCGGTCTCGGTGCTGCGGTTTGAACGAAAGCCAGACTGGGAGTCGTGCAAGATCTCATGGGACTCCAGAAAATTGGAGAGCACCGACTGAACGTGCTTTTCCAAAATTTTTACAAAAGCCGGCAGCAGCGAAATTGGCCTGTAGTTGGATGGGGCTTTCGGGTCAAGTCCCGGCTTTTTAAGCAACGGGATGACCATTGCCTGCTTCCATGCTGGCGGCACCTCTCCCGAACTCAACGAAAGGTTGAGAAGAGGGTGAGCCAGCGGATTGACCACCTCCGCCAATTTACCCAGGAGCTTAGCTGGACAGGGGTCAAGCAGAGACCCAGATTTTAAGTTGCTCATGAGCGCTAGGGAAGCGGAGGCAGACAAAGATGGAAACTCAGCCAATATGGCGCCCTGTATGACTGGGGAAGGCGTACCGGCCTCGGGCACCGGCAGCGTGACCGGTCCACTCGATAGAAAGGAGTCCTGGATGAGTTTGATCTTGCCTGTAAAAAAACACGCAAGATCCGCCGCCCAGGATTCTACGGGGCCCTCTTCCGAGGTGATAGTCCGCGGTGAGATGAATTCTCGAACGATAGTAAAAATCTCCTTACTGGAGTTCGAAGCTGCTTCAATTCTCCCCGCGAAATAGGCTTTCTTTTCGAGGCGGATGTCTCGGTGGTAAGCTTTAACCACAGCCTTGTAGGCAGACCTGTCCTTGCTGTCATAATGTGCCCGCCAGGCCCTTTCGGCTACCTTGCACTGCTGCCGCGTAGCCCACAGAGCCGTGGTAAACCAAGGGGCCGAGACCCGCTTAGGTGTCGGGCGGGGGGGCAGGACAGGGGCCAGGTCATTCAGCCTCTCCGTCAGCCATTTTTGCAGGGCCTCCAAGTCTCTTTCTAACTCGCCAGACAGAGGGCAAGGGTAAGTCACAGCAGCCTGAGCCAGCATCTCAGGGGTCACCCTGCTAAATGCTCTACAGGCTCGTCCCCTCTGCTGTGAGACAGGGTTAGGCGCCCGGACCTTGCCACTGATTACAAATTTGGCAAGCCGATGATCCGACCACAAGACCGGGAGAATCTCTTTCACTACCAAAGGAGAGGTCGAGAAGACCTGGTCTAGGGTATGCCCCTTGTCATGGGTGGGACCCTGTAGATGCGGGGTCAGACCCAGCGGCATCATCGCCTCCAAGAGCTTAAAAGCGGCGGGGTCCGATGGATCATCCATCCGGATGTTAAAGTCCCCAGCCACTAAGCAGTGTTCTGCTCTCAGGGCTAGACCCACCAACACCAAATCAAGGTCAGCAAAGAACGTCCCAAGCGGACCAGGGGGGCGGTAAACTAACAGTCCCTTCACTGATTGGTGCGGTGCTAGCGCGATAGAAAAAGCCAGCGATTCCGAGCCGCGGATGTCCTCAGTGGGCAAGATGGTACAAGGTGTGCCCTTCTTTACGACCAATGCAACACCGCCACCCCTGCCCTTTGCTCTGTCCTTCCTGAAGATGTCGAAATCAGGCGGAATGGCCATGGCCACGTCGGGATTAGACGCTTCATCCCACCATGTCTCCGTCAGCATAAGACAGAGTGGCTTCTCAGTCTCGAGGAGCTCAAAAATGTGCAGTGCATGGCAGCGAGCAGATCTGGTGTTTAAGAGCATGCAGGCATACTCAACGCCAGCGATGGCAATAGGCGGGGCTGATGACAGAACCCGGGTGGGATGCCAGCCGCAGCCCGGACATCGCAACTTGCCCCTATGGCGGGCCGGAAATACCGTACAACAGCGGCTCTCCCTGACAAGCAAGGAGCGCAACTCCATAGAGGAGTATCGCACCGAAAGAGCACCCAAAGTGCTCATTCTCGGTGAACAGAGCCCCGCCCGCCGCCACAACGCCTCCGGGACGCGGACGGGCGCAGACGGGCAGGACTCTGGCTTGACTCCGGCGCGAGTCAGGCGCTACCGCTGCGCGTCACCGCTGCGCGAGTTGCGTGAGCTTTAAATAGGAGCTCACCTGAACTCCTGCAAAGCGCTAGAACGCTCAGGCAAGTGGCGCGTGATTCAGAAGTCCCCCCCAAGATGGCGACCGGCGCCACGAACAGGCAGCCAGAAAGTGAGTAAGTCCGTCCAAAACGCGGTGGGGGCACAATTATAGTGCAAGTATAGGGCCAGAACCAGATGTCAGTTAAAATCAAGGCGGTACTAAAATAATTAGAACACAAATAGAAAAACGGGATATTATTTAAAATGATGCAAGCGCAGCGCGCTGTAGTCCCAGCAGCAACAATGCAGCAAAAGGCACCTTACCAAAGGCAGAGCAGCAGAAATGCTCGCCTTAAATAGGAGCTCACCTGAACTCCTGCAAAGCGCTAGAACGCTCAGGCAAGTGGCGTGTGATTCAGAAGTCCCCCCCAAGATGGCGCGCCACGAACAGGCAGCCAGAAAGTGAGTAAGTCCGTCCAAAACGCGGTGGGGGCACAATTATAGTGCAAGTATAGGGCCAGAACCAGATGTCAGTTAAAATCAAGGCAGTACTAAAATAATTAGAACACAAATAGAAAAACGGGATATTATTTAAAATGATGCAAGCGCAGCGCGCTGTAGTCCCAGCAGCAACAATGCAGCAAAAGGCACCTTACCAAAGGCAGAGCAGCAGAAATGTTCGCCTTAAATAGGAGCTCACCTGAACTCCTGCAAAGCGCTAGAACGCTCAGGCAAGTGGCGCGTGATTCAGAAGTCCCCCCCAAGATGGCGACCGGCGCCACAAACAGGCAGCCAGAAAGTGAGTAAGTCCGTCCAAAACGCGGTGGGGGCACAATTATAGTGCAAGTATAGGGCCAGAACCAGATGTCAGTTAAAATCAAGGCAGTACTAAAATAAAATAATTAGAACACAAATAGAAAAACGGGATATATATATATATATATATATATATAATATATATATATATATAATATATATATTTATATTACCTACCGGCGGTCGCCATTAGGTAGTTATAGTTAGGATTTTTTTCAATGCAAAATCTCAAAATTCTATTGTGAATAACTTTGGCACCGGTTGACGAATCTGCCTGAAAATTTCCTCAAATTTGCCTCGCGGAGCTTCGGTCCTTCCTTAAAAGTTTGGGGGGGGATTCGTGAAGTGGGGGCCGAGATAAAAGTGGGGTCTCAAAACGTGTTTTCCCCATGTTAATTTCCATAGGGCGGTCAAACTCACTTTTAGCCCGAACGGCTGAATGGATTTCCACCAAACTTGGCAAAATTGTAGGGACTGGTAGCCCGATGTGCCTTTGCTAGATCTCAAGAAATGTGCTCCAGATGATTTTGAGTAATTTATGTTAAAAAAATATATATATCTTTAGGCGGCCCCGGTACGCGCACCGGGGAGCGCACCGGGCGCGCTACGCGACTTGTGTGCGGAAAGCTGATTGGCTCTCGGGTGTCTGTAAACATTCTAAACAGTCCGGAGCGGCCGCCATCTTGTGTCTCAGTAGGATCGAGACACAAGAGGCGGCAAAAACAAAGTGGGAATTGAACATAAGGGGGCAGAGTAGACCCCCCCTGACCCCATAGGTTTGATGTGGGGGCTATGAAAGGGCCCCGCGGGGCAAAAAAAAATAAAAAAACATTCCCGATTTTTTGCGGGGGCAGCGCCCGGTACGCGCACTGGGGAGCGCACCAGGAAGCGTACCATGGGGAAAAAAGAATGACAGACTTTTAAAAAAATGTAGGTTTATTAATAAAATTGCTCTTTTTGTTGTTTTTAATTTTTTTTATTTAAGTACCAACATGTAGGTACCAATGCAGAGTCTAAAATTTAATGTACACCGTCTCCTTTGTAGATATCTTGCATGTTGTTACAGAAGTTATTGTGGTATATGGAATTCATACCATAGTCTGTCAGGAAAGCAGAAACAACATGGAGGCAGGAGATGATAAAGAGATGTTAAATACACATTGGAGATAATATAGTGGGAGAAAGGAAGTAACTATGAGCAAAATTACTATGTAACATAAAAAAGTTGCACAGTATACTATAAGTCTCACTTTATATTATATCTATTTTGGTACTATATCATAATTTACATATAAAAAAGAATACTGTCTCGAACAATTTTTAATAAAAATTCATTGCTGTGATTTTTCAAAATCTAAAAGAATTTCCAACATTATTTCGTCAGGTATGTCCTCATTTGGATTCCATGATTCAATTTCTTCCACACAATTAAGTAAGTCTTGGTCCAGAGACTGATCCAAAAAGTCTAATTCATCAATCTCTTCCTTAGGATTGTTCTCCAGATCAATTTCAAATGAAATATTAATTTTATTTTGTTCTCCTTCCATTTTCTTGCTATAAATTGCATAAAAAATAAATATATCAGTAGAGATAGGGCACTGTTGGGTTTAAGTTCAGACAGGTACTTGTGAGTTTTTAACAGTGAAGTTATGTTTGGGCAGTGTATGGTATGAGGTAGGAAGTAGAAATATAAAAAAGTGTATGTGAAGAAGCCTAATAAAATTCATAATTATACCAGAGAAGCCTAATTCAATCTATAACTATAACAGAGAAGCCTATCTCAATCTGTAATTATAACAGAGGGATAGTAAATAACTGTCAGAAAACATTTTTACAAATGAACTTAAAGTGCCCCTTCACAAATTTATAACTTACCTTATAGAAAGGTGATGAAGATAAATGAGAAAATCTTTTAAAGATGTATCTCAGGTAGTTGTAGTCAAAATGGCTGTGTTTCCCTCTCATTTTTCATTTATATTCATGTACATAACCAATCAAATGTCAGGAAAAAAAAGTAGGAAATGAAAGTAACATTTTAATTGGTTGTAAATTCCAACACTTTCATATGTGTTTTTGTCATGTAATTTACCTCAGGATTTTTAGGCAGGGCTACAGCCCAAATGGCTGAATGGAATACCATCAAATGTGGGATAATGGTAGGGACTGGTATATAGTAGGGTCTATGCTATATTTGGTGAAAGTCTGTCCAGTGGTTTTTATGTAATTTCGTTTCCCACATTTTTTTTGGGAGCGCTCACCGGTGCGCGCCCCGCTACGCGTACCGGGAGCGCTACGGGAGTCCGCCATTTTGTGTTTCGGTCGAATTGAGACACAAGATGGAGGACAAACAACATTGGGAATGGGTAAAAAGGGGCACAGTAGACACCCCCTGACCCTCTAGGTTTTCTGAGGGGAGTTTAGAAGGGGCATATATGCCACACAAAAAAAAAAAAATTTGCGGGGGGAGCGCCCGGTACGCGCACCGGGGAGCGTACCGGGGAGCGTACTCTGGTGAAAAATAGTGAAAAAAGTTAGAGAAAGATAATCATTTTGAGTGATCAGAGGCAGGGTAGCTCTGAAAATAGGTTTTGGGTTCTGTGGCTGATTTAGGTACCTACAAGTAGATTCCAATGCAAAGTCTTAAATTCAGGAGGAATATTCTATTCCCCTCATCTGAGAAGTGCACACCATCTCCTCTGTAGATATCCTGCATGTTGAAACGCAAGTTATTGTTGTATATTGAACCCATTCCATAGTCTCTCATGTAAGCAGAAACAGATTTATTCACATGTTTCGGTGATTTCTCAAATTGTGGACAAAATAGGTTGGACCAGTTCCATTTCTGTCTTTGACATATATTGGAATATACCAAGTCAGTTTGTGGAAAAAGTGTCATCAATTGATCAAAGGTGTCCTTTAAAAGCATTTCCAGACCTACCCCAGTCAAAGTGCCCAAGTCATTTCCTCCACAGTGCACTATTAAGAGGTCAGGGTTTGGCAGATGCAAAAAGGTTTTCACCAATGGTATCAATTGCACCGGGAGCGCTCCAGGGCAACAAAAAAAAAATATGAACAATATACATAAAAAATAGTGTTACATAAATATACAATATAGGATTCATTTTAAAAAATATTACATTTCATAGCTATAGACATTTGCTATTAAAAAACCTTTGAAATTCACTGAAAAAAAACATAGGTTTGAGGCCCTATATATAGTTAGGAATTAGCATGTAAAAAACCTATGAAATTCACTGAAAAAACCATAGGTTTCACACCAGTTATAGTTAGGAATTAGCATTTAAAAAACCTATTAAATTCACTGGAAAAAACCAGAGGTTTTCCACCAGTTATAGTTAGCTGGAAATTTTACTGACATAAAATCTTTGAAATTCCCACGTTATAGTTAGTTGGACTCACTATAACTTGCGCGCCTGCAATGCACTGCTGATGACGTCACATATTACATCACTCATGACATGGTCAGTGACATCACTCATGACATCACTGATGACACCATCCTTGTGACAGAGTGACAGACCTCCTTTCAGTGTAATATAACCCTTGAAACACATATTCAAAAATAGAAACTAACATTTTCAAAAAAATGGACATACCCATACCAGTTACAACAACCAATTCAGTAATTCCACCATCTATATACACATCCACTCATTCACCAACAGTTCTATATAGTCACTCTTACATATACTCACTCATCATATGTAGTGATACACATATACATCCTGTTACACACCGACAGTCAACCAAAAGTTACTCACACACATACAGACACATGCAAATAAAGTATTGAACATCCATTTATTTGCATATGCAGCTATACACACACTACCACCTTACTTCCAAGGAAACTTACACATACTTACTCTCTTAAACAATCACTTATAGAAACACATACTTATTTAAACAGGAACTCTTACAATCTCTCACTCTCACATATACTCACTTATATACATCAATACTCACATATACTAGATTAAAACATATGTAGTTACTGATAAAGACACTAGTGAGACAGTCATTCACTCACTAACACACACATATACACACTCATCCACCCATACAGTCCTGCACATATGCTGTCTTCAAAACACATACAAACAGTGAGTCAGTCATTGATGCATCTATGTGCTAAGTAATACCCCCACCAAACCATACAGACACTCACACTGATACTAAAAAATATAAAACAACAAAAAAGAATAAAAAAAACAGTGACACCATCCTTGTGACCGAGTGACAGACCTCCTTTCAGTGTAATGTAACCCTTGAAACACATATTCAAAAATAGAAACTAAAATATAAAACATATTTATTTTTCAGAAAGACACACATTCCCTGGATGGTGTTATCAGTGATGTCATGAGTGACGTCACTGACCATGTCATGAGTGATGTACTATGTGACGTCATCAGCAGTGCATTGCAGGCGCGCAAGTTATAGTGAGTCCAACTAACTATAACGTGGGAATTTCAATGGTTTTATGTCAGTAAAATTTCCAGCTAACTATAACTGGTGTGAAACCTCTGTTTTTTTCAGTGAATATATATATATATATATATTCACTGAAAAAACCATAGGTTTTAGCCCATATATAGTTAGGGATTAGCATTTACAAAACCTTAATTTACTCGCACAAAACCATAGAAATTCGCATATATAGTTAGATGCAATACCTATATATCGCGCACCCGCAACCCACTGCTGATGATGTCACATATTACATCATTCATGACATGGTCAGTGACATCACTGATGACATCACTGATGACATCTCAAATGACATCACTGATGACATCACTGATGACAACATCCAGTGACTGTATGTTTCTGTAAAGTTAAAATATGTCTTACATATTGAAGAATGAGTGGATGTATAAGTGTTCGGATGAAGGATTTAGTAGGTGCATGACTGACTGTATGAGGGAATGATTAAATGTGTCTCACTGAGTGCATGGGTTAGTGACTAAACTGTCTTAATTTGTGCATCATTATTTCTGTAGTTCTGTAAACTGCTGCATGTGTTGATCAGTAGCTATATGAGTGACTATATGGGTTATTGATTGGTTGCCCAAATATTTGTATGGGAGAGTGAGTGTGTGTGTGGGGGTGGCTGGGAGGTGTGTGACTCTGTGCATAGATGTGTGAGCAGTTGATTCACTAGATGTATGGGTTCAAAAGTGCATGTTGAAACAGCTGTATGGGCGGTTGACTGTCTGCATGAGTGTATTGGTGAGTGATTGGATTTCTCAGTGCTACATGTCAAAGTAAATACATATGTAAAACACAGTCCATGTGAGATTTGGCATATATAAATAACTGTGCATAAGAGCCAGTGAATGTGTGAGTGGCTGTATGGATCAATGTGTACTTGTATCATTGATTGTATAAGAGAGTAAATATGTGTTAGTATATGTTTGATTAAGTAAGGTGTGTATAACTGTATAGTTGAGGAAATGGAGGTGTGATTGATTCTTTGCATGACTGACTAGGTGTGTGAGTAACTCCATGGATGAGTGACAGGCTGTGAGTGTCTGTTTACACTGATTGTATCTAAGGTTATATTAGAGTCTGTAGAGGTTGATCGTATTATCACATGAATGATATCATCAGTGATGTGATCAGTAATGTCAAATGAGATGTTATCAGTGATGTCATCAGTGATGTCATTTGAGATGTCATCAGTGATGTCATCAGTGATGTCATTTGAGATGTCATCAGTGATGTCATTTGAGATGTCATCAGTAATGTCATCAGTGATGTCACTGACCATGTCATGAATGATGTAATATGTGACATCATCAGCAGTGGGTTGCGGGTGCACAATATATAGTTATTGCATCTAACTATATATGCGAATTTCTATGGTTTTGTGCGAGTAAATTAAGGTTTTGTAAATGCTAATCCCTAACTATATATGGGCTAAAACCTATGGTTTTTTCAGTGAAATTCAATGGTTTTTTAATAGCAAATATCAAAAGCTGTCAAATGTCAAGTACGTGATAGGTAAAAACATTTTCGTGTTTATGCACGCTGATGTGCTTTGAACGCTGCCCCCCCCTCTTTTCTCTTAGTAGTACTCTCTCTTTGCAGATAGTGAAGGGTAGTTAACGCAGGCCTTTGCCCCCGTTGTAATCCGTCGTGCCTGCTTGTCTCTCTATTTGATTGATTGTTATCCAAGCATTTACTGTTTTAGAATTGATTCTCTTTGGTTCATTCTCTATTTACAAACAAGCACAGAGTCGCAATACTCTGTTTAGTCTTTGCAGATAGTGAAAAATCGTGTAAAAAAACAAAAGTAATCGAGCAAAATCAGTAGGCCACTAATGGGATCTCTTTTTGACCTCGCTAAAATAGAAACATTAGGAACAACCCTTCATGAGAAATACGAAACTAGTGAGATGAACTGAGCTCCACACCATGATGGCTGCAAGACAGCTCGGCTCCGCCACCCACCCCGCCCAAAATAACGATAAACTCTATGCAAATATTATAAATATATACAACACACCAGCAAAGTAACAGGGTAAAACATTTTATTAAATAACTATTTACATAACTATTTTATACTTTTTGTTGCCTGATCCGGCTAGCTCAATCGATCGAGCATGAAACTCATGCACTCTGATAGCAAGCGTTGCTGCTGATGCTATGCAGACAAAAACTGGTTTTCAGTTTGTACATTCTTCAAGATTTTTCCATCCAAGGCTGGTTGAGAGTTTGTAGAACGATGGCTTCAGATTTTCAACATATGGTGTGGTGGCGCAGACTGGGAGGGGGCGCTTGGCTCCTGCCCCCTCCCCAAGTCGTGTTGCCCTGGTGTGGCCTAAGATCGCCCCCGACATAGGCGGCCGGCTCCCGGGGTCCGGCGGAACTTTTTGCCTTTTGATGACTCTTCCATTCTGGACCTTGTCCCACAATCCGTTTGACCTGAAGACACGCTGTAGTGGGGCGCCCCTTTACCGTTTCAGTTGCCATTCCGCCCGCTTTTGCTACACTGTGCCTCTTCCGCCATTCAGCTGTTTACCACCCGCTCTTGCGACTACAGCGTCTCGCTCACCATGTAGTTGAGTTGCTCCCGCTCTTGCGATGCAGCGATAGGCGTCTACCACAGGACTCTCAAAATTGCGGCCGGCTCTTCAGATTTGGGCGTGGTCCACTAAAATGGCCCTGGGACACCTTGGAACTCGGACGCTTGTCTGCTAGGGCTTGGGCCCCATTCTCGAAAGCTTCCCCTCAGCCTTGAAGATTCTACAAATGTCTTGGGGGCCCTCGACTCCCGCAGGCTTCTGATGGGGAGCGGCTGCCATGATTGCTCGTGGAATGGCCACAACTGAGCTACGAGATGGTGGTGCTCTCATGCTGACGCCAGCTTCAGTCTGAAACATCCAGAAACACTGTAGACTATCAATTCGATCAGTTCCGGTAGCGCCCCAACGTGACCCGGTAGAGAAGAACTTGCCCTCCCCTCTTTGACTGATGGTTCTTGTTGCCTGTCCCTTCTGTTGTCATTTAACAGAACTTTTTAGACTGCTGAAAGGGGTTGTGTTCCGACCGCTGGTTGGTGGAGACATTTTGACTATATTCTGGACCTACGTTGTCGCGTAATGCGTTATATGACACGCCGCGTTAGCGCACCCGGAAGTGCTCCGGTGCGCGAAGCGCAGCTTCCCGGAAGCGATCCGGGGCGCGGCACGCAGTGCGTAACGTAAGCATAACAGGTCATGTGACTTGTTAATAAAACTTTTCATTGGTTCATTTTACTTTTGTTATTCTAATGATGAAAGGCTTGGTCATATGGCAGTGGAGAAGTGTGGCTCACGGTGTAGAGCAGGCAGACCCTGAAGCAGAGGTCAGACCCGGGACCAGGGTTCAATTCCCGATGCGGCAGGGTCTTGAGCTCAAATGTCCACAAACTTGATAATTCTCGCTTCGGTGCCTGCTCTAATCATGGGTTCTCACTCTGCAACTCTGGGCATTAAGCTTGCTTAATCTCCACAACGGCCCCCGCGGCGGGATGCCTGGCTTTCACCTTGGGGATGCCCTGTAGGGGCTATCTCACAGGGAAAAACCAGGACGGGTTCCCAAGGCAAGCGCCGAGATACCCTTCGGGTCATCGAGCGCTATATAAGAACACACATACATATGACCTTAAAATTACGCTTTTTATTGCTTTCGAACATTATTTTTTCTTAAACATATATGTTATAATGTTCCAGGCTAATGTACTTTCCCGGAAAATTTACAACTGTCCTGCAAGTAAAATATATTCCTTTTTCTAGAAAAAGGGCTTTTCTTCGTCCCATGACGGAGCCGTTGAGCAAAAGAGGCTCGGCCTGCTGTCTTAGTCGCCGATACGCCTGAATATCAGATTCTTATCGATCACTTTATGTTGCAGGAGTAGAAAACACAACAGCCCTTGACCATTTATCTTTACTGCGTTCCTGCGTATTATACCTTTTATCCGTCATGTAATTGGACTGCTTTATTTCACTTGCCTTTTACTGATTCGAAAACAGTGACTAAAATTAAAAACTTTACCAATGTAAATACTACTACCATGTTTTGTTTTAAAAACCTTTATTGTGAAAATGTCAGTATACAAATACGGGCCTATAACCACGTGGGCCGGCCACGGAGCAAACTGGAATCGTATATGATGAGGAGACATTTACACTGTAGAGGAACGTAACAAGCGGGCCATTATGTTGCAAGAACTAAGGTGTCTAACAGTTGCGGAATCGGTGGACGTACATTTTGTTATTAAAATACGACAGGGCCACTTACAATAAAATTATCTAGATATACATTTGCGGGCAAGTACCATGGGTAACGTTAATTCAAACTTTCAATAGTACAGTAATCAATAACACATCAGAACTTAATATCAATAGGGATGTCGAAATATTCAATCAATTCTCGTCCCCGCCCGCCATGTGCTTCAAAACTGCATACGTATCTCGTGATATCAAGGTTGTGCAACCAGTACACAACAAGGAGTTACGAGTCCCATTTATACCGGCGCCATTTTGGGCGAGGCCGGGCAGGTCCAGGATATAGTCAAAATGTTTCCACCAACCAGCGGTCGGATCAGAACCCCTTTCGGCAGTCAAAAAAGGTTCGGTTAAATGACAACAGAAGAGATAGGCAACAAGAACTATCAGTCAAAAGAGGGGTGGCCAAGATCTGAAGCCATTGTTCTACAAACTCTCAACCAGCCTTGGATGGAAAAATCCTGAAGAATGTACAAACTGAAAACCAGTTTTTGTCTGTATAGCATCAGCAGCAACGCTTGAGTCAGCTTTGTGTGAAGCCGCCATTTTGATTAAATCAATAGCGTCCCCCTGCACACATTCAGGGACCTGGTCGTGTCTTCAGGTCAAACGGATTGTGGGACAAGATGCAGAAAGGAAAAGGAAAAAAGTTCCGCCGGACCCCGGGAGCCGGCCGCCTATGTCATGGGCGATCTTTGGCCACACCAGGGCAATAGTGAAGCTGCAGCAGGTGCAAATAAGCTTCAGACAGTGTTACAAGCGCTGCTCAGAACTCTCAATTATGACACCACCTCGGTGCCATCCGGATCTTGGCGCCTTGTGCTGGTTCCGGCCTATTCACACATCGGTCCGCTACTGACACCACCTCACAGGCCAACGGGGCACCCCACGCCGACTTTCGGCGCAGCATTGTAGGATGGCCACACCAGTGCGGCAACTTGCTGGACACCACCTCGGTGCCATCTAGATCTCGGCGCGTTGTGCTGCCTTTGGCCTACTGCAGCCGCAAGTGCGGACGCAACTCAGCTGGATAGCGAGTGAAACACCAAGTGGCACCCCACTGCAGCCGAGGAGCCTCCATCTTTGGGGCGATGCACACCACCTCGGTGCCATCCAGATCTCGGCGCGTTGTGCTGCCTTCGGCCTACTGTAGCCGCAAGTGCGGACGCAACTCAGCTGGATAGCGAGTGAAACACCAAGGGGCGCCCCACTGCAGCCGAGGAGCCTCCATCTTGGGGGCGACGCACAGCATCACATTGCTTTCCAATGCAGTCAGATCCTCAAACAGCCCCCACTGACTGACGCGACCTCACAGGCCAACGGGGCGCCCCACGCCGACTTTCAGCGCAGCATTGTAGGATGGCCACACCAGTGCGGCAACTTGCTGGACACCACCTCGGTGCCATCCGGATCTTGGCGCGTTGTGCTGCCTTCGGCCTATTCGCACATCGGTCCGCTACTGACGCCGCCTCACGTGCCAACGGATTTTCTACGCTTTTTATAGCCCTATGCCGCATAACAGGTCATGTGACTTGTTTATAAAACTTTTCATTGGTTCATTTTACTTTTGGTTTCCTAATGATGGAAGGCTTGATCATATGACCTAAAAATAACACTTTTCATTGATTTAAAACATTTTTTTTTCCCAAACGATGAAAGCCCCACCTTTTTTCTGGATGTTTCAGACTGAAGCTGGCGTCAGCATGAGAGCACCACCATCTCGTTGCTCCGTCGTGGTCATTCCGCGAGCAATCATGGCAGCCGCTCCCCACCGGAAGCCTGCAGGAGTCGGGGGCCCCCAAGACTTTTGTAGAATCTTCAAGGCTCAGGGGACGCTTTCGAGAATGGGGTCCAAGACCTAGCAGACAAGCGTCCGAGTTCCAAGGTGTCCCAGGGCCATTTTAGTGGACCAGGCCCAAATCCGAAGAGCCGTCCGCCATTTTAAGAGTCCTGTGGCAGCCGCCTATCGCTGCACCGCAAGAGTGGGCGCAACTCAACTACATGGTGAGCGAGACGCTGTAGCCGCAAGAGCGGGCGATAAACAGCTGAATGGCGGATGAGGCACAGTGTAGCAAAAGCGGGCGGAATGACAACTGAAATGGTAAAGGGGCGCCCCACTACAGCAGACGAGCCTCCACCTGGGGAGGCCCGTTCACGCTGACTCCACCCCCCCCCCCCCGGAGCGCCCCACGCTGTTTTTCGGAGCAGCATTGTAGGATACCAAAACCTAAAGTTATTAAAGTGTTATAATACTTCTACTTTGTTGGAGTGCTATATATTTTTAATGTGACACATAATTGTAAAAACTTTGATGTACAAAGAGGCATCCCTGGAATCTTCCGCTTCAGGCTCGGACCCACACACCCTCACAGTGAGAATCCCCTCCCCAAGCACAATACAGGATGGTTATCAGATAGTAGGAACGCGTGTGGTGTGACGGATCTCATCGGGTGGGGGCGTTGATCTACTGTAACTCCTTTGAAGAGGGGTGATTCTCTACAGCTGGGGCCATAAACTACATCTGCAGGACTAGGTGATAGCCTGGGACCGGCCTGGACAATCGGACACAGAGGAAGAGGAGTGTCAGAGGGTGCGGTAGTGAATAGGGTGACAGGGAGGTGTCGGGCGGGCACAGGGTGTGAAGAACAGCGCAGATGGGAGGAGGTTTCTGGCCCATGCATGAGAGAGAGAGCGGGGGGGACCAGTGCGTGAGGGAGATGCTTGCGAGGGTGGGGAGCCATGCTGAGGATCGGCGGCGTGCAGAGAGTGGGTCTGGTCAAGGCATCTAAAATGGCTGCCGTGCTCAACAAAAGTGTGGAATTGCAAAAAAGGCAAGATGGCGCAGACAATGTTTATCAATACGAATTAATTTATAACAATTATTTTTAACAATATATTTACTCGCAGTGTCAAAATGGCGATCAACACTTCCTAATTTCCTTTGAATCGATCGTTAACAGAAGTCAAGCGGCAAAAAAAAAAAAAAAAACGCTCACGCGCCACCAATGGAAGACAAGTATCAACATATATGAGCCTCCTCAACCACCCTCAGAAAACATAGGAGGTCAGGATACGTCTCCCATACCCCCTTATACCCAATACTCACATTGCTTTTCCTCCATCTAGTAATTTAATTAAATCGAAACACAAAATGGCGAATTCACGTTTCGCTACCAGTTTGCGACCCGGTTCGCGAACCGAGAAGCGCTTCTACCGCGAAAAATAAAAAAAAATGTATTTGCCCCACGGGACCCTTTAATAACCCCAACATCATTCCTAGGGGGTCAAGAGGGGTCTACCTTGCCCCCTTTCATTAAATTCCCCCTTCGTTTTTCTCCTCCTCTTGTCTCTCGATCCTACAGAGAGACAAGATGGCGGCCACACCGGACTGTTTAGAATGTTGACAGACACCGGAGAGCCAATCAGCTTCGCTTTGCAAAGCTCCGTTACGCGAAAAGTACGCGATCTGGAGCGCTATCTAGGACGCTGTCACAGATATATCTGTTTTTTAAAACGTTAATTTCTCAAAATCCACTGGAGCACATATATTGAGACCCAGCAAAGGCACATCGGGCTAACAGTCCCTACAATTTTGCCAAGTTTCGTGTAAATCCATTCAGCCGTTCGAGCTAAAAGTGAGGCCAAAGGCCCTATGGAAAAATGAATGGGAAAAATGCGTTTTGGGACCCTCCTTTTTTCTCGGCCCCCCTTGACGGAACCCCCCCAAATTTTCAGGGGCTGCTCAGAAACAAAATGTGCCATTTTCCTGACAGTTTCAGCCGATTCCGTCCACAAACGCCAAAGTTATTAGACATAGAATTTTCAAAAGTTCCATAGAGAAAAAATCCTAACTATATATACCTACTGGCTATCGCCAGTAGGTAATATGTGTATATATAAATATATATAAATATAAATAAATAAATGTATATATATATATATATATATATATATATATATATATATATATTCACTGAAAAAAACATAGGTTTCACACCAGTTATAGTTAGGAATTAGCATTTAAAAAACCTATTAAATTCAATGAAAAAACCATAGGTTTCACACCAGTTATAGTTAGCTGGAAATTTTACTGACATAAAACCATTGAAATTCCACGTTATAGTTAGTTGGACTCACTATAACTTGCGCGCCTGCAATGCACTGCTGATGACGTCACATATTACATCACTCATGACATCACTGATGACACCATCCAGTGAATGTGTGTCTTTCAGTAAAGTAAATATGTTTTACATATGTATTTGTAAAGGTTGATGGAAGAATACATTTTTAAATAAGTGTCTAAATGGCTGTTTTAAAAAAAAAATTGATTGGTTAACTGGCTTATTAAGTGTATCTTAGTGAATACATATATTAGCGAGTAATGTTTAAATATTTAAATATATGTATCAGTGTTTCACTTTGTGTATAAGTGGCTGCATGAGTTGGTGAGTAGCTACATGTGTGTGTGTATGGGTTCTTAGATGTTTTTTTTAGTATCATTTTGAGTGTCTGTATGGTTTGGTGGGGGTATTACTTAGCACATAGATGCCTCAATGACTGACTCACTGTTTGTATGTGTTTGAAGACAGCATATGTGCAGGACTGTATGGGTGGATGAGTGTGTATATGTGTGTGTTAGTGAGTGAATGACTGTCTGACTAGTGTTTTTATCAGTAACTACATATGTTTTAATCTAGTATATGTGAGTATTGATGTATATAAGTGAGTATATGTGAGAGTGAGAGATTGTAAGAGTTCCTGTTTAATAAAGTATATGTTTCTATAAGTGTTTGTTTAAGAGAGTAAGTATGTGTAAGTTTCCTTAGAAGTAAGGTGGTAGTGTGTGTATAGTTGTATATGCACATAAATGGATGTTCTATAGTTTATTTGCATGTGTGATATTAAGTGTGAGCGCAAAATCCGTTACGCTCGCGGATTTTGCAGATTTTCGGTAAATCCGCAATCCGCGAACGCTCGCGAATTTACCAAAAATCCGCAAATTCGCACGCAGCGGATTTTTTTTTTCTTGGTGATACAATTTTGCGGCGCGCGGCTTTCACTTACCGTCATTCAGCGTTTGCCGAGTTGTTTTTCTCGATATTTTGCGAGTGCTGCGCCATTTTGGATCTTGCTACGGGATCCCGCGGGAATTTGGCGAGCGCGATTACATTATCGCGGCTTGCCAACTTGCACAGCGAGAGTTTGTCAACGCGAGTACGCCGTGATCACGTATCGCGGGACTTCGCAATTGCGAGTTTGTAGATGTGGCGAGCAGCAACAATCTCGCACTCGCGAAAATACAAAATTTGCAATTCTGCACAAGAAATCCACCAGCAAGCAGCATAAACCTTCTGGAAATGATGATTTTTATCTGAATAACTCCTCAGGTTGACATTTGCCTGCACTTTTTTTGCGAGGAGTCCATTTTGTGGAGGGGGGGGTGGGCGGAAGGGAGTGCCCCACAGTCTTCAACTTCCTGTTCCTGTCCAGCAGGCTTCTCCCAGTGTTTTGTCCATCTCCTGGTCACTTTTCATTTGGATCTGGAGCTGGAAGGATTACTTTTTTGTGGATGCTGCTGGATATTTGGATTTGAGGCCTTTTTGACTTTCTTTGGATCACTTTTGGATTAGAAACTGTTTTGGGGCCTTTTGCCCAGGGGTACTCAGTGGTGGGTGCACTGAGTCTTTCTGTGGGGTGTTTTGAATTTAAACATCATGGAGGGGCTGGATGGCTTGGGATTGTGCTGATTTTTCTGTGATTTTCGTTTTTTTGGCCTGTTATTGTGGCCTTTTCACCAGGGGTAGTGAGTGTTGCATGGGCCTAGTCTTTCTGTGGGGTGTCTTGAATTTAAACATCATGGAGGGCCTGGATGGTTTGGGATTGTGCTGATTTTTCTGTGATTTTCATTTTTTGGGCCTGTTGTTGTGGCCTTTTCACCAGGGGTAGTGAGTGTTGCATGGGCCTAGTCTTTCTGTGGGTTGTCTTGAATTTAAACATCATGGAGGGGCTGGATGGCTTGGGATTTTGCTGATTTTTCTGTGATTTTCGTTTTTTTGGCCTGTTGTTGTGGCCTTTTCACCAGGGGTAGTGACTAGTGAGTGTTGCATGGGCCTAGTCTTTCTGTGGGGTGTCTTGAATTTAAACATCATGGAGGGCATGGGATTGTGCTGATTTTTCTGCTTTTTTCGATTTTTTTGGGGTGTATAGCTGAACTGATGTTCCTCTGTCTTCCATTGCTTTTAGGTGCACAAGACTCAAGAGAACCACCAGTACCAGGATGAAGTCCTGCAGCAGTGTGTGTGTGCAGCATAACGTCACGCGACGTCACGTCTGGCCACAGACAACTCTGCAACTCGTGCTACTGCGGCCTGCTGTTCTGACCTGCTCCGAAGAAGATGGCCCCACAAAAAGTTCTCCGTAGCTCCTCTAGCAAGAAAGTTGCCAGTAAGGAGCAGAAGAAGCAAGTTACCAAGGAGGCTGGTGTGCCGGCCGCCGCGTTTTTTGGGAGTAAAAAAAAAAGTACGCCTGCAGCAGCAGCGGGATCTGCTGGGGACCAAGCTGGGAGCAGCACCCCCGCTCCATTGGGCTCAGTGCCTCCACCACCACCACCACGCCAACTTAAGTCCAAGCCCTTGAGTGCTGCAGAGGCAGTCAGTGTACTTCTTCAATCACCATCGACCAGTGATGTTGGCTCATCGCAAGAAAGTAGCAGCAATGTCCCTGAATCAACACAGGTTGTTGTAACTCATCTGACAAGTGTTGAACAACCACAGCCACAACAACAACCACATGTGCAAGTAGTAGTACAAGCCCAAGTACATGTGGAAGGAGAGGCAGCGCAAGGAGATGCGCAAGCAGAGGTGCATGGAGGGTCAATAGTGCCCACAATAGTTGTTCCTCCCGAAGTAGGGGCACATCAGGAAATCGACAATCAAGCCGAGGTATCATTTGAGGAAGCCACTCCTCCTGATGATCATTCATTGTCTTCCACATCCCTAGCAAGGAAAAGATCAAGGTTGGTGTCTACATCTTCTTCAAGCCCACCTCCTTCTGATGATACGGATCCCAATTGGGAACCAGCACCACTGCAGTCTGAGAGTGAGGCACACCATGATCTGACAAAGGTACTTAAGCGTAAAAGGAAGGTCGTCGAAAAACTCATAGTTATGGAGTGTGATGAGGCTCAACAAGAAGTGGCGGATACTCCTGCTGATGAAGACTCTCATGATGACGACGCAGTCATCATAAAGGTCACTGCAGCCCCAGCGGGCATGCAGCAAAAAGACATTTTGACCCTAGCCCGAGAAGCTGCTGAGCATGATGATGTTGTCGACGAGGAGGCAATGGAAGAAACACCACAAACATTGGAGTTAACTAGTACACCAACACCTACCGCTTCCATATTTCTTAGTCGCCAGAAGGGACCTCCATCCACCTCGACCTCAATTAGTGGTGGTGAAAGTGCAAAACGTACTGAAGTTCGGCAATCCACATCCTCCACTTCATCTGGCATTAGCAGCAGGACCACCACCACCAGTATCGCCACCTCCTCCGGCCCCCAAAGACATTTCAAGTCCGCAGTTTGGGACTTCTTTAGTGTTTGCCCAAAAAAGAAAAACTTTGCCATTTGTAGCATTCGTAAGTTGGCAGTTAGTCGTGGTAAGTTTGGTTCCAACTATGGTACCGGAGGCCAGAGAGGTCATCTTGAAAGAAAGCACGCTGTCAAATGGTTTGCGCACCTACAGGCGATCAAGGAAGCCCGAATTGCACGTAATGCTGTTTCATCTGATGATGACGAGGAGGAAGAAGACATGTCAAACACTTCACTTACACCCAGTACCCCTGTCAGCAGCACACCCCATGTGAGCCACATGAAGAGTGTGGGAGAGAGTGAGACACCTATGCGAAAAAGTTCATCAGCGAGCGTAACTGGGTCGAAGATATCATCATCATCATCATCCCGTAAATGCTTGGTCCAGGGCAACATTAAAAAGATGCTGTTTACAGAAGCGCAATATGAACGCAACCACCCACTGACGCGTCTGTATAACACTAAGCTGGCTAAAATGCTAGCTCTGGACCTTCTCCCTTTTTCTTTTGTAGAAGGTGTTGGTTTTCTAGAATTAGTGGCAGCGCTCTGCCCTAAATGGAAGGTTCCTAGCCGGTTCTATTTTGCCAGAGTTGCGGTTCCAGCACTACATGAAGATGTGCTGGAGGTGATTGGGGCAGCTTTGCAGAAGAGTGCTGTTCACACTATACATCTGACAACAGACATGTGGACCAGTGGCGCAGGCGCTGATTACATGTGCATCACTGCACACTGGGTCTCTTTTTCAGGGGTTAAAGCAAAGCTAAACGCAGGTGCTGACCCGGACCAAGTTTTTAAAGCTGCTCGGAAACATGCAACACTAGCCATGTTTGGTTTGGAGAAACGTCACACAGCACAAAACATTTTGGATGAGTTTAACACAAAGGTCCTTGACTGGCTGTCCCCAAAAAAATGCCAGATTGGTTATGTTTCCACGGATAATGGCTCCAATGTAGTTAAGGCCATGGAGCTGGGTCAGGATTTCAGAGTGCCGTGTTTGGCGCACTGTATAAACCTGGTTGTCAAAAAATTCTTGAGTGAGAAAGACAGTCCAGCGTACGAGGTAGTGGACACCTGCCGATAAATGTGCAACCATTTCAGCCATTCTTTTAAGGCCCGGAAGCATCTGAGGAGCCTGCTACATGAACGTCGAATGCCAGTGAAAGCACTCATCCAGGAGGTGGCAACACGTTGGAACTCAACCTTCTACATGATTGAGCGTTTGTATGAGCAGTATACGGTACTCGATCACTATTTCTTAAAACAGGGTACAGCTCAGAAGGACCTGAGGATGGGTGCGGCGCAATGGGACATAGTTAAAAGCCTGACACGCATGCTTCGTCCTTTTAAGGTCTTCACGGGTGCAGTCAGCAAGGAGGACTGTAATTTGGGAAAAGCTATCCCATTGTTGTACATGCTGGAGCACCAACTGAAGGAGGTGTCTTCTGTGTTTCAAAAAGATGAAAAAAACAAAGACCCTTTTGTTTTGGTGGAGAAATTATTAGAGCCCCTACAAGGTGATGAACGTCTTCAAATGATCCACTCACACCAGCATTACATTTGTGCTACTATTCTGGATCCACGCTACAAAAAGGCGCTGGCAGGCCGAGCATTCTTTCCTTTTGCTGATGAAGATGTTACAAAGTACAAACATTGGCTAGCCATGTCAGCCAAGAGGTTTGAAAGAGAACGGCAGAAAATTGATGGAAAAGGCAGTACATCAGCATCAGCATCAGCAGGCCACCCCGAGTCAAAACAATCCACTTCTGCACCTGTGGCTGTGGCACAAGTGACCTCTCAGCCGTTAAAGACACCGGCAACCGGATCATCTGCACCAGACACAACAGTAACATTGGATGCTGAAGAGGATTGGCTAAATCGGCTTGGGTTTGGTTCTCAAAAGGTCACAGCAAAAGCTAAGCAAAGTGGAGGAACCTTGGAGGACCTTGAGTCGATGGTGCAGGACTATCTGAATGACTCAACAGAGGTCTATGTTAATGCTGAACCATTGGAGTATTGGCATGGGAAAAAAGAATTGTGGCCACAGCTCTCCAACCTGGCTTTAAACTACTTGTCTTGCCCACTCGCAACCGTGTCTTCTGAACGTGTTTTCAGTGTTGCTGGTTGCATTGTAACTCCCAAACGGAGCCGCCTCTCGTCCAAAAATGTGGAGAGGTTAACAATGATCAAGATGAATCAGCACCTCATACCACCAGATTACAGAGTACGAGAAAGCACGCCGGATGAAGACGAGGTGGACAGCAACGTAGATGAGGGAATTTCTTCTCTGTCAGGTGACACTGAGCTCACCAAGCCTGAATTCGCAGAGTATGATGACGAAGCCTTATTCTTATTCCTGGACCCTGACACAGAGCCCTGAAAATGAGACAATGAATCGATAACTTTCTTTTTCATCCTTATTCACTTTTATTCCTGTGTGCCTGTCTTTCTTTGTTGTGCACAGTTAATATAATTCAAACTTTAATCACCTAATCACAAAAACAAGCCCATCAGCGGAACTGTCTTCACTTGTTTGCTTATTGATTTGAAGGTGCCACAGTCTCAGGTTCACAAGTTCAGAAGAACATACTCCTCTATCCTCTTCCTCCAGACTCCTATTTCCATCAAAGCAGAGGGCTGGATTATGCCCAATGAAGAAAGACTCAGCACTTGTGGGGGTGCTCTACTTCTTTGCGGGTGAGTTGACGGCTCTGGGGGCATTGCTGGGAAGCTCCAATACCGGATAAAAGTGGTTTGGACCAAATCGGAGGCGGAATTTTTTTTGTGTTTTTGCTGACTTGCTTGCCTTTGAGGTGCTCTTTTGGGGGGTTCCGGGTGTTTGTGGGTGAGTTTTGGGGTCTGGGAGCACTGCTGGGACACTCTAATCTTGATTGCATTTGCTTTTCAGGAAATCCGTGGTGGAAAACTGGAGTTATGGCCCAGCTGCACAGCGCGTTTGGACCGAAGGCCCAGAAATATTGTAAGTATGAGATTTTGCTTTTGGGCCTTTTGGGGGTGTTGTGCTTTTTGGTGGGTGGGTTTGCGGGTCTTGGGACATTCCTGGGAAGGTCTAATACCGGATAGAAGTGGTTGGGACAAAATCCACGCTGATTTTTTTTTGCTATTACTGACATTTTGCTCAATGTAGCGTTTTCAGGGGCCTGTTTGGGGGACTTCCTGGTGTTTGTGGGTGGGTTTTGGGGTCTGGGAGCACTGCTGGGACACTCTAATCTTGATTGCATTTGCTTTTCAGGAAATCCGTGGTGGAAAACTGGAGTTATGGCCTAGCTGCACAGCGCGTTTGGACCAAAGGCCGAGAAATATTGTAAGTATGAGATTTTGCTTTTGGGCTGTTTGGGGGTGTTGTGCTTTTTGGCGGGTGGGTTGGCGGGTCTTGGGGCATTCCTGGGAAGGTCTAATACCGGATAGAAGTGGTTGGGACAAATTCCACGCTGATTTTTTGTTGTTGCTATTTCTGACATTTTGCTCAATGTAGCGTTTTCGGGGGCCTGTTTGGGGGGCTTCCTGGTGTTTGTGGGTGGGTTTCGGGGTCTGGGAGCACTGATGGCTATGGATACTTTAGTTTTCAAGAGGTTTGAAGCAAATCCATGGTGGCAGAGGGGAGTTAGGGCCTAGCTGCAGAGCGCGCCCAGAGTGATTTGGGAAATTGGCAAAAAAATTACTAAGTCCCCATTTTTGTACTTTTGCCCTTTGGCTGTTTGGGGGTCTTCTACTCATTTTCTCCTGGGTTGACGGCTCTGGGGCCATTGCTGGGAAGCTCTAATACCGGATAAAAGTGGTTTGGACCAAATCGGAGGCGGACTTTTTTTGTGTTTGTGCTGACTTGGTTGCCTTGAGGAGCTCTTTGGGGGGTTTCCGGCTGTTTGTGGGTGGGTTTCGGGGTCTGGGAGCACTGCTGGGACACTCTAATCTTGATTGCATTTGCTTTTCAGGAAATCCGTGGTGGAAAACTGGAGTTATGGCCTAGCTGCACAGCGCGTTTGGACCGAAGGCCGAGAAATATTGTAAGTATGAGATTTTGCTTTTGGGCCGTTTGGGGGTGTTGTGCTTTTTGGCGGGTGGGTTGGCAGGTCTTGGGGCATTCCTGGGAAGGTCTAATACCGGATAGAAGTGGTTGGGACAAAATTCACGCTGATTTTTTGTTGTTGCTATTTCTGACATTTTGCTCAATGTAGCGTTTTCAGGGGCCTGTTTGGGGGGCTTCCTAGTGTTTATGGGTGGGTTTCGTGGTCTGGGAGCACTGCTGGCTATGGATACTTTAGTTTGCAAGAGGTTTGAAGCAAATCCATGGTGGCAGAGGGGAGTTAGGGCCTAGCTGCAGAGCGCGCGCGGAGTGATTTGGGAAATTGGCAAAAAAATGACTAAGTCCCCATTTTTGTACTTTTGCTCTTTGGCTGTTTGGGGGTCTTCTACTCGT
The DNA here is from genome assembly GCF_964263255.1 of Lissotriton vulgaris. Taxonomy (NCBI): domain Eukaryota; kingdom Metazoa; phylum Chordata; class Amphibia; order Caudata; family Salamandridae; genus Lissotriton; species Lissotriton vulgaris. Next base: position 162,126 of record NW_028243970.1, read on the forward strand.
TTTCTCCTGGGTTGACGGCTCTGGGGCCATTGCTGGGAAGCTCTAATACCGGATAAAAGTGGTTTGGACCAAATCGGAGGCTGAATTTTATTTGTGTTTTTGCTGACTTGCTTGCCTTTGAGGAGCTCTTTGGGGGGTTTCCGGCTCTTTGTGGGTGAGTTTCGGGGTCTGGGAGCACTGCTGGGACACTCTAATCTTGATTGCATTTGCTTTTCAGGAAATCCGTGGTGGAAAACTGGAGTTATGGCCTAGCTGCACAGAGCGTTTGGACCGAAGGCTGAGAAATATTGTAAGTATGAGATTTTGCTTTTGGGCTTTTTGGGGGTGTTGTGCTTTTTGGCGGGTGGGTTGGCGGGTCTTGGGGCATTCCTGGGAAGGTCTAATACCGGATAGAAGTGGTTGGGACAAAATCCATAAGATAAAGCCTTTTGGCACTTTTTGTAACTTAGGGTTCGTTAGGGTTAGCCCTAGCAGCAGGATTGCATGTGTTTTGGGGTGTTCTAGATTTTTACAACAGAGTTCTGGGGACTCAGAGCACTCGTGAGAATGTGTAATTTTGGTTGCAAGTCATTTGAAGAAAATTCATGGTGGGAAAGGGGGGATTTGGCATAGTTAAAGAAAGCCTCTGCCACTATTCTTAACTTAGGGCTCGTTAGGGTTAGCAGTATTTCTATTGCATGTGTTTGGGTGGGGGGGTTTTCGAGTCTTGGAGCGATGCTGGCTATGGATACTTTTGCTTGCTTGCAAGTGGTTTGAATACAATCCACGGTGGGTAAGGGGGTATTTAGGCCTACGTTTACTTTCGAAGTACGTTTTGTCACCAGTTTTCTGCTAGGCCTCGTTTTTTGAGATCTGATTGGGGGTCTTCTACATTTTTGCAACTGGCTTTAGTAAGGGTCTGGGTGGAAGCACTGCTGGGAAGGTCTAATTTTGTTCGAAAACACAGTTTACAGTACACCTAGCTTGAGGGGAAAGATCCGCTAAATTAATTTGCCCATACTTATTTATCCTTCAAAAGGTGACTCAGACAGAGTACGCACTTTCAAAAATGTTGTACTGTCTATTAGGAAAATCAAAGTGTGACTTTTTGCACTACACAGCGTACATAGCTTATATTTATTTATCAGTGCTGTTTTTCGTTCAATAATTACAGGCCGGGTTTCAGTCTGTGCAATGGGGAAAAAAGGATGGAGTCAGGCTTCACATTAGCGAGCCGCAATTCAGCATCCGCCAGGCAGGCAGTGGACAGGGTGTCTTCTGGTCAACAACATTGATGGACGAAGCGTCAGCTGGAATGGAGGAGTGCCGCTAATAAGAGGAATTGTTTGCTGCATGCAACTTACTTACCAAATTCAACAGGACAACTACAACAATACAGATACAGTATCCATTCTTTTCTTCAATGAGTGTGTGTGACTGCATTTCTTGGATCTCTCTCTGCTTCTAAATTGATCCCTACAGCCATTCTATAGGTTTTACTTCGGCTATTTTTTAAACCTAATTTAATGTAGCCCTGTACTGTCGCATTCTGTCATTCACGGTTGTCGAAAGTACTACTTACTTTTCTGTAACAATGCCTTCAGTAGTGCATGCACTTCCTTTATGTCACGTAAAATATTTATGGTTAGCTTTGAACCCAAAAATTTCTTTATGATCCATTATTGTTTGTCCATGCTGTGCTTTTTTTTTTCTCTCAACAAAACCTACCCAAAAAGAAACCCCCATTCCCATCCATTTTACAAACCCTAACCCTCTTCCCCCTGGTTGTGTGGTTTTGCTTGATGTGTGACTAAATGACATCAATAATTCCACACACTTGCTGGGGATGATAAGGTCATAGCAACAGGCTGGTGAAGGAATCCGAGGATATATTCTAGACTTACTCAGCTTCAGTACTATTTCTTGTAGTAGTAGCCAATGTCAAAGAAATCATACACAAGTACAAGTTATACTATCAATACTTTACCATTTGTTAGGCTACATTGTGGCACTGTTGTAGTCTAGTGTACTGTCACCTGATATATTCTCTATCGTACCGTTGTAATGCTACAGTAAGGACAAACCAGGTTTCATTTTCTTTTTTTCCATAGCCATGCAACTGCCACTGTGTCACAACACTAGTACCACCGCAATGAGGAGGAAATTTCAGCCGTCCTGGATTGCAACCTTAATCGCCATTTCCCGTGGAGCCAGCCCTGGGCCTAGCCCTACTTTCAAACAGAAATTACAGGTAAGATAAGCGTTTGGTTGGAGGTAGTATAATGGAGTATTAGGAGAGACGAGAGATTGACGGTAGTACTACTAAAGTCCTAGGACTATTCAGGAAAACAAACTTACTGTTAACCCCCCACCCAGCAGACTCAAAAGCAGTAAAAAACAGGTATGGTCAGATAAAGTTTCAAAAAGTATATTTTTATAGCCCTAACAAAATAATCTCCTGCAAGACCCTCCCTAACCCCAACGATTGTCCTTCAAAAGTTCCCAAAAAACCCAACTCCCAATTCCCACCCCCCAAAAGTCTCTAAAAAAGGGGCAAGAGACACTATGGCAGGGTGCTGTTAACTTTAGCAGCCAGGGCATCATGCTCCTTGCGGAGGGTGGCATGTTCGAAGTGGAGGCCCTCCACCAAGTTCTTATAGTTCAGGATCTCCTGCTCCAGGTAGGACAGTCTGAGGGATAAGCGGCGCCAGCGTGCCTTGCAAATCCTGTGGGGGGCAGCTGCTGTCTTTGCTGCTTGGCGGTGGCGTTTGGCTTTGGTAGACCGGCTCCGTACCGCTGGAGCACTGTGCTGGCTGGCAGCCCGCACGGAGGAGGATGCAGCTGTCCCAGTGGACGTTGTTGTAGTACCAGACTGCGTCTCCTCCTCTTCCAGGGCCACCAGCCGCCGATATTCAGCGACAGTGACATCCAGCCTCCGTTGCCGGGCCATTTGAGCCAGCTCCCTCCTCCTTGATGGTCTCTTGGATTTGGAAGGAGCAACTATATGAAGAAAGAAAGACATAGTCTGTAACCAATGATCCTTAAGATTAACACAAAATGATTGAGCAGAAAGTTGTCACAGTACAAGTAGCAAATTGAAAGCACAGTACACAACTATTGAGGACAGTATCTATGTAACCTCCGACTTCTTCATCCTTGCTCTAACATTAGTGGGAGTTTAAGGAACAAATTCTATGAGCACTATGGACTTCCATTACAGTCGACTATGACAGTACACCAGTCTTATTCTTCTTCTTCTCTCTTGTTTAGGAAAATTGGTACGTTATCTTATGCAAGGCGGCATAATGCCAGCGCAGTGAACTTGGCTGCACCCGAGAAAAACAGACGCACACCATGGTGAGTGAGACAGACTTGTGTTACTGTACCGGTCCAGTACATGCAGGTGGTGAAGCTCTTACTTTTCTATTACGGGTGGCACTGAGAATACTCTGTTAAAAGGGCTACTGCTTAATTAATTTAGCTTTCACCCTACAGTGCAAATGAGTATTAGAAAAGGAAAATGAAGAAGCTAAATAATCTGATTATCTATCACTTCACATGGGATGTATTTGATGATATATGGGATGACTTTAGGTGCTTTGCTTATTATTGAGTGAACAGTGATACACCCACACATGAATGACGTACTACTACTAAACTAAAGTTATTAAGAGAGGTAGGGAGTGTCCACCGTAATAACCGGATATATGCTGTGCTTGCCGTTGCAATACAAACTACTGCTACTATTCATGGTAGTATTTGGACAAAATTACAACTTCTTTTCCTTGCCTTTCCTACACTGGAACGGACGTGTGGGTGCGGTGTTACATGCTCTTCAAAGTAACACTTAGTTCATCCAGTGACCGTCTACTCTCTCTAGATACACATATGCTATCTAAGAGTCAGATAGTACCATGAATGATCCAGGCATCCATCCATTCAAAGTATATGCACACATACAGTTTCTGTTTCACCCACCCAGGCTGTTCTCCTTCCACCCATCCTTGCTTCATCATTCACCCAGCCATGCACCATACCATATTCTTTCCTTCCCAGCCACCTCGGGGACCAAGCAAACACATATCATTCTTCTTTGCCAGTCATCATTACATTTCTCGTCCTTCCACACTTACTTACACCCTTCTTTCGCTTTTCGTTCATCCCATCCATCAAGTTCATCTCAGATCTGATTGGGATTCTTCTCGCCAAAAATTTCACAGCTAAGTCGAAGTACATTTAGAGGAGGCTACTACCTGGTTTATTTATAATACACCCGTGCAGAAAGCACACTCTGCAGTCTTCAATCTCAATGAGTAAGGAATATATAGCTTACCTCTGCCCGCCACCACCGTGTTATCCCTCACAGGCATGTCCTTCTCCGGCACTTGCACTGCCTCCTCCCCAGAGTTGTCCTCCTCGTCCAATGCCGCCACCACCTCCACGCTGGCCCCGCCTCCAGATGTTCCACCTACAAAGTACATTTAATAATGTTAGAATACACCACTCACTACTATATAATATTTGGTCTAGGAGGAAGAAAGAAATGTGAACAAAACAGTATACAATTTAATAATTTGTGACTGTCTACTCTAAAGTAAAAACTTCCCTTTTACCAGGGAAGGCTGTTGTCTTGCTGCACTTTTTGGCAGAACTGATGAATGCTTGCTTTTTATTTTTAACACGCACCACTTTTTCTCCTAACAGACAGAAGCTTGACTTCTAAGAACACGAGCAGGATCAAGTTCAAACCAGGTGAGAGCTCGGCTCGACCACAAGAAATGTGTCCAATTAATCGTCAGCACTAAGCACTTTTCGATTTTCAGTTAAACGTTTACTTTTATGACAAACTTGATTTTAATAAATGTGTTTACTTTTAATAAAGCTTTTAAACTTAAATAGACTCTGTGGTTTTTGGCCCTCCAGTCTAGAGTGGATGAGCTAAAGGTTTAGCAATTTTTGCAAGCATGAGTCCGTGCCTCTGACATCATTGGGGAATAATCATCGGTGACTTTGGGAGCTAAATGACTCTGCCACACTATCTAGTCAGTAAGGAGATTGGGGGTTCAACTACAAAGTCTGTTATCACTGAGGTATGTGGAAAGTCTAACAGCACCTATTATAATTGATAAGCTAAGCAATGCATTATTTAGTGTCCATAGTTCTGGTTGTGCAGATTTGTCCCTGCAACAGTAGTAGAATGGATTGTCCTCCTATCCAAACCAAAAGTAAAGTAGTATCTTATTCTTTCTTGGTGGTCATTCACCTTTTTATTGTTGGCAATTGTCAAAGCATAAACATTTAGAAGACTTGAAAAGACATTATGGACAATCCCAGAGGACTGCACTCAGTGCATAGAGCTATTGCTGACTAGAATGGGAGTCCAATGGAATTTCCCTACCTCGAGACCGTAGGTCCCGACCCCTACGCACAATTGCTACTGGGATTTACCTTTTGTACTAACATCAACAATATATACATATTTATACAACAAATAATTTGCTTAAGGTTTGAACATTTATTTCGACACCATAAATATTCGCTAGTTCCTCTCGAGGTAGGGAGGTTAAGTTTTTGACACGGAAAGGACAAACGTGTCACCCTTGCAGCACGCTGAATAAGTAAAGTTTAATATGTGTGAATTTACAAAGTTGTAAGCACAAAGCATAATAGAAGGTAGTGCATCTCTAAATTTAAATAAAGAAAAAGTCCAATGGAATTGCCAAATGTGCAATCTTAGTTAGCTACACAGACTAATAAGAATAATCTAGTAATACCACACGGAGTCATAGTCGTGGCAGGATAAGAATTTAGATCCAGTCTACAAGAAGATCAAAGACAATTTAGAAAAAATCGAATGAGGAACGCTGGGAAAAATAAGTACTCTATATTAAAATTGAAACTTACTGGGGCCAGCAAAAGAGCCCTTGCCTGCCCGATCCTGGCCTGCATCCTGAACAGCACCCTCCTCCTCCTCCTCCTCCTCCTGTGTCTTCCTCTTGCCCCTGGGGGAAGCTGATGTACAACATGAAAGAAAGAAAAACAGAAAACATGGATGATATTTGTCAACCAAATCAAACATTTCAAAAGAACTAACAAAATATTTTGGCGAAATAGACAATAGACAACTATTCCACGGGATATATTATTGGCCAATCTCATGTGGTCTACTACGTTATTAGTATTGCTTGATTTGCGGACCGTCAAATTGTAAACTTCTTATGTAACTCACTAAACAAAGTACTAAAAAGGTTTGCCTAGGATTGGCAGGCAGCAGTCCGCAGCACGGGAAGTGACAGCCAAAGTCCATCGTGATTGCAGATCAGCAACAACACTAAAGTTTCCTACTACATTAACCAGTCATTAAAATACTCTAACTATCAATCCACCACCACTATTTCTTCTTATCGCCATGTGTACAAAGGAGGACTGGACTTGAGTCTGTAGGGGCTGATTTAGAAGCCCCTTGCGGCTCTTTTGCTCCATTGTTGCGTGACTTGTGACGCAGCGGCAGCACAAAAGAGGCGCAATGGTGCGGCGTATATTAACAATGTGACGCAAATAGGAGATGCATCACGTTGTAAAGCCCTGCGCCATCAGGGGGCGTTCCGGCGCAAGGGAGGGCGTTCCTGCGCAGGAACGCATCCTAAAAGTGGCTGAGGGAAATCTACAAGATTTCAAGCACTCACTTTAACGACAATGATGCGTGACTCAAACCCTGCGCCTGCTTGAAGCAGACGTACGGCTTGACGCAGCATTGGGGAGATAGGGCACGCCAGAGCATTGATGGAGCTGCGCCATCATTGCGACACAACTCCAGCAATGCGCCGCCCTTACGGCACAGATGCGTAACGCTTTGGTGACGTTTTGGGCCCATGGTGCGCCGCATTGTAAATACGGCGCACCATGGGTGATAGTGGCGTGGCGCACAATTACTGGCACATCCCTGCTACTTTGCAGGTATGCGCCGGTAATTAAAAATCTGAACCTTAGTGTGTAGCATTACGCAGTTCTTTAAACTACACTCATACATAATTTCACAGGCCAATGAAATGAACACAAAATCGAAAACAAATAAGCATAGTAGCAACACTGCTGAGAAGGAGAGCAGTGCACCTGAAATGCACAGAAGATTTTGAAATATAATTTACCTACAATGTAATGAGCAGCATTATTGCTCTTGGTTAAAAACAAAACTTTGCAATATAATAACACAGCAGGAGAAAACAGAGTAGTAAAGAAGTAGCTACTACTACTCACCAAGCCCGGGATCTCGAGGCCAAGAAGGTCGAGCAGATCTCGTTCATGGGTCTGGACAACCGTCCAGCAGTGGGTGGCCTGGTTGTCGGTGCGCCGGACCCGAGAGTGGTGGTACATGGCCCGGCACACCTTCTCCCACCGCTTCCGGCGCTCCCGCATCCCGAACCTGCCTCCGATCTTGCCGCCTGCCATTATGGTCCTGGTGAGGTGGTGCTGTACATAGAACACTAGTGCGGCCACCTCCTCCGCGCTAAAGATCTCCCGTGGCATCACTAGCTCCCCCCTCAAACGCCTGCACGGGGTGCGCGCACTCGGTCGCGCACACCTATTTACAAGAGTGTGAAAATGGAGGTAAATCAGAAGTTTGAGTGCTTAGATATAAGGTGGCTCTGAAAAGAGCCCTTGTGTTAATTGAGTGTTTTCTGCATTTATAAGTAAGTACCGATGCAGAGCCTGATGTTGCAGAGGAAGATTCTGTTTCCCTCATTCGTGAAATGAACACCGTCTCTCCTATAGACGTCTTGCATGTGGTAGCGCAAGTTGTTGTGGTAAATAGAACCCATGCTATAATCTCTGAGGAACGCAGAAAAAGATTTATTTACATGTCTCCTTGCTTTCTCAAATTGTGCACAATGGTGATTCGACCAATTCCATTTCTGTCTTTGGCATATATTGGAATATACCAAGGCAGATCGAGGAAAAAGTGTCATCAATTGTCGAAAGGTGTCTTTTAGAAGCATTTCCAGACCTACCCCAGTGATTGTGCCTAGATCGTTCCCACCACAGTGCACAATTATAAGGTCTGGTTCTGGGAGATGCATACAAGTTTTCACCAATGGAATCAATTGGTGACATTTCAATCCTCTTTTGGAAATCCATGTTATGTGTACATTTGGTAAGCTGAGGTTGCAAATTCGTCTGCTTACTGCATATTTTTCACTCCAGTGAATATAACTGTGTCCTATTAGCCATACCTTCATTTTCAAGGGATTTGTAGTCGTCCTCCGATCGGTTCTGGAAGTGGAATGGTAGTTAGAAGTTGAAATTCTAAATAAAGAAAAAGGAAGAGGCTGGGTGTGGTTTAAAAAATAAAAATGATTGGTTGATTGTAAGAAGTGGAGATTGAACAGTACGTTGCATGTTAATGTTTATGTTAAACGAAAAGTACTATTGGGTGTGAAAAAACAAGACATGTAACAGAGTTGTGGATTGGCAGGTGTTTCTGGAGGGAAAATAGTGTTATTAGTTAGCTGTAGAACGTTGAGACATGAACTTTTGACCTCTGCCTTCAGCAAGGTGCAGAATGAGGTGTTACCATGGAAACAGCCGGAGATGGCAGTTGGTGATGGGTTCACTCTTTGGTGCCTCTGCATCGGAGTCTGTTCTCTGGTGGCTGGAGGACAACTGTTTGTTATTGTGGAGATGAAAGGGTGATAAGGAGAGAAATACGACATAGCGTCTGGCCTGTAGAAGCGTGGGAGCAGTGATTAACTCTGAGTAAAGCGGAACTGTGTCGGTGCTTAGTAACAGTAAAAAAAAAAATGTTAACAGTGGTATAACTGTGTTTACGGTGCGCGACCTACTAAGAAAGAGTTAACGGGCCGTAATTGGCTTGGAGGTTCTAGTATCAGTAAGTGAGTTCAAGAAAAGAAAACATTCAGGACTTTATTTATGAAGGCGTTGCGCCACCGGTGCGTTACTTTTTCCCATTTTAAAAAATGAGGCCCCGGCGGCGGAAGGTCTTCATAAATAAGGTCCTCAGTGTCTACAGTTAAGGTTATGTGGAACCCATGAATAGTTTTTCAATATGAAATCATTTCAGTTGAGATTATGGATTAAAAGAGAAACCATGAATATTTGAAATGTTTATTTAGAAATGTACTATTTTAAAGGCAAATCATTATGTAATCTGAGTACAGAAATTGCAAAAAACACAGTAATTGGTATTGTCAGTAGTACATGGAATACAAACGCTATAGTTGAAGAAAAATGAATATAGTTGGAAAAAAACATTGTACAGTCTTATAAGGAAGTATATTATATTTTAATAAATGGAAGAAGGTTTGTGGCCTTTCAGTTTAGGAACGATATATGAAAATGCAAGTGGTTATACATCATTACTTTATGAATCAGCTGTCAAACAACACGAAATCATAATGTCCATTGTTAGTAAAGCAAATAGGTCTGTTCTTCAAAAGAAAATATGGAAAATAACGTGAAGAATATAGAAAACCAAAAGGAAATGAGGACGTCAATGGGTTGTTTGAGAGTTATTGAAGCATTGTTTAGGCAAAATAGGTAGTTTCTGCTTGTAACAGGAAATCAGTTTTATCATTTGAAATTATGTCAGCTATCCAATGGAAAAGAGTAAAGCAGTACTGATAATCTCTTATAATCGGAGCCTCTTTTACCATCAGAGTGCAGGTCGGTGGGTTTTCGATGTAGCTCGCTGTTAGCAAAGAGTTAATTGTCCATTGTGTAGGCAAAGTATGCAGCAAGTGCCTCTAACATGAAATCACTGTTATCATCTGAAAACATGTCAGCCATCCAATTGAGAAGATCAAAGGAGCATTCATGATCTGTCATTATTGGAGCGTCTTTTACCATCATTGGGCAGCTCGGTGGGTTTTCGATGTAGCTCTCTGTTAGGAAATCTTGCGCCGCTGCGAATATATTCCAATGACCCAGAACTCCTTGTATCGCTGCAAAGGCCATAAACCCTCCGTTGTAACAAAGCTGTTCATGATCAAGTAACGGATTCATGAGGTGATTGTAATTCGGTTCAGGAGGTACCAAATTGCAGAGACATAAATCCAGGGCCCACGTGAAATCACAGCTCAGGCAATGAAATACAGGCTGCACACAGGTGAAATACGAATATCGAAATGATAATCGATATGATGCATTCAAAGTCGAGAGTGGTAAGATGCCGTAGTAGTCAAGCATCCTCTGGCGAAATAGTTCTAAGTGGCCCGGCTCGTTTGCGAAGGCAGGAGGGACATCCATTTTGAATTTCCCAAGATGGTAAAGGAAACGGCGCAGCACCGCTGGTTGTATAGCAACTCCACAGAATTAGGTCGCCGGCTATGCAGTGGAGAGAAGCAGAATGACTTGATACATTTTCTAAGAGTTTAGTCACTTATATATTGCTTAGTGGTTATTAAAAAAGTAGCTTTTTTTGAACTGGAGGATGCGTTAAAAAATAAGGGAGTGATTTGAGGGAGTTGTAAAGCAAGGTCAATTTTTTTTACATCAATGCTGTTTTCTGTGAATGTTAGCTTAGTGAAAGATATGTGTGTGAGCAGATGCAACGTTCAGTTTTAAATGTGACAATGGCGGTCTTGTTCATGTCTTCCGATTCAAGGTCGGTATTCGCTGCCAAATACAAAGATTAAGAAACGCATGCGTGGGGTACATAGTGTGCATTCTTAAAGGAAAGCAAATGAAGGGTTATTTTTACCGCGTTAGCATTGTCGTTTAAAAAGTTACAGTGATTTCTATTATATGTGAAGAAAGTGTCACTGATGAAGACTGAAAATAAATCCTTGTAAATGATAGGGACTGGTGTATTTTAGAAAAGGTTTGTAACATTACATGAATTGTGTAAAAAAAATAATGTAATTGAAAGTGTATGGTTTGAAAATGAAAAGTAGAGGTTTATAGTTCATGTTTTGAAAGCAGTTCTAGAGGGTCAGAAGAAAGTGTATGGTTTGAAAATGAAAAGTAGAGGTTTATAGTTCACGTTTTGAAAGCAGTTCTAGAGGGTCAGATGCATGATAGATTTATTAAAAATAGAACATGTTTTTAAATAGTATTTTGGAAAAAATATGTGCCTTTATGTACTATTTACATTATGTGCCTGTTGCGTATTCTTTGAGTTTTAGTAATCCTGTGTCTTATAAGTTTTCTAGGGGCGGTTTGAGGTTCATGGTGGGTTTGGGCAGGGAGGGTAGGTTGGGGGTTTGTAATAGGGGGTTCGGCTGGGGTGGAGTGCGGAGTTTAGTGAAAAGTGAGGGGGGCGGGGAGTTACGGTGTTTGGTAATGGAGCAGAGTCAGAGGACGCCACATTTGTGTTATGGGCTGCCACGGAAATATGTATTTATTCTCAGAGGTTTATTATATTAAGCATATATATTAGCATGGTGGCTCTTGTCGTTTTGTGGTTCTGTGTATGTTTATAATGCTGGCTCTGTAGTTTTTGTTTATGGACCTTATTGCGACACACAGGGGACCTACGTTGCACAGTTGCAGATCAGAGACTTAGGAAATAAAACTTTATAATTGTAAGGGCTGTAAGCGATAGAAATCGCCCGTTCTCGGTGTAAAAAATATCACCGCTATTGGTGGTATTTTCTACGGTGTTAGTACTCGAAGGAGACTAGTAACATATATGTGAAAAAAATGTATGTAATAGGCTCAGCATTTTACATTATCTTGGAAAACAAAAGTTGCTTTTACATAGCAATACGTCTCTTATAATTAAGGGACGGAGTGTATATAGTGCTATTTAGTACTCTGCTATGTGATTGATGTTGAATATTTCATAAGAGGAGGCTTTAAAAGTTTTACGATAAACTGGTTTTCTAGGGAAGTGGGTGGAGTGTTCCGTGTAAATTGCAGAATAGAAACTAGTAAGAACCAATTGGAAGTGTTGTTTTCAAGTCACATGACTGCACATGCGTGTCTCAACGCGATAGGTGGGTGCGCGCACCCGGTCGCGCACTATAAGAAAGCGGCAAGAAAATATCAGCTACTATGCTCTTCAAGCTTGTTTTGGTACAAAGAGTTAGTTATGAAAAGAACTTTTTTTTTTTTTTTTTTTTGGAAACAAGTGTTATGATGCTTTTGATTTCTTAAAGTTGCGACGACATTTTTCAGTATGTCATACTATCCAAATAAAGTGAAGAAATTTAACTTTTCTTGGAGCATTTATGACTCTCAATTATTTGTTTAATTAGAGTAAAGCTTTGCTCTCCGTATACAAGAAGTTCTCCACAGTTCGTGCATTTCATGTGCACGTTCGCCAGATATGGTCTCAAGTCCATCTCAGCACTCGATGGAGATACAGGTCGTCCACCGGAAGATGTGTTGATTACTTCTGATGGTAATAGCGTGGCCTCCGTTTTTCTTGTCAAAGGTGGTCGCTCATTTTCATCAGATTCTGAAGATGAATGCGGAACGGTAGCCATTGTACCGAAGTCTTCGGGAAGATGTTCGACGTTGTTGTCTCTTGAGAGTAGAAAAGAAAGTGATGGTAGTGGGTGGAGTGCTGCGTGTAAATTGCAGAATAGAAACTACCAAGAACCAATTAGAAGTGTTGTTTAGAAGTCACATGACTTCACATGGGAGTGTCAGGTCCTGTACGCGATAGGAGGGTTTTTTTGGGGGGGAAAGAAGTGTTATAATGCTTTCGATTTCTTAAAGTTGCTACTACATTTTTCAGTCTGTAATAGTATGAAAATGAAGTAAAGAAATTTATCTTTTCTTGGGGCATTTATGACTTTCAATTTTGAGTTGAATAAGAACGAGGCTCTGCTCTCCGTACAAAAGAATTTCTCCACACTCGTTGCATTTCATGTGCACCTTCGCAAGATATGGTCTCAAGTCCATCTCAGCACTCGATGGAGATACAGGTCATCCACCAGAAGATGTGCTAGGCACCTCTGATGGTAATAGCGTGGCCAGGGCTCTTGTCGATGCTTTTGCATAATGCTCAGGGTGCCTTTGTTTAACATGCCGCAGCATGGTGTGTATAGAAAAGGAATATTTTCTATTTGGATTTCCCCTTGAGAGCTCCGAATTGCATATCGTGCAGGTTACTTTTGGCGCATTCACTTTCTTTTGATCTTCAGGATAAGTTAAAAATTGCCAAATGAAAGATTCCTTTTTACTTCTTAACGGTGGTTGCTCATTTCCTTCAGATTCGGAAGATGAATCTGGTAGGGCAGCCATTTCAGCAAAGTCTTCCGGAAGATGCTCGACGTTGTTGTCTCTTGAGAGTAGAAAAGATTGTGAGGAAAGTGGGTGGAGTGCTGCGTGTAAATTCCAGAACAGAAACTACTAAGAACCAATTGGAAGTCTTGTTTTCAAGTCACATGACTTTACATGCGCTTCTCAGGACGTGTAGGCGGTGATACTATCTAGTTACGAACGTGATTACATACTTAGGAACTAGCATTCAAAAAAACTATGAAATTCACTGAAAAAACCATAGGTTTTACACACGTTATAGTTAGGAAGTAGCATTTGAAAAACCTATGAAATTCACTGAAAAAACCATAGGTTTGACACCAGTTTTAATTAGCTGGAAATTTTACTGACATAAAACCAATGAAATTCCACGTTATAGTTAGTTGGACTCACTATAACTTGCGCGTGTAATGCACTGCTGATGACATTACATATTACATCACTCATGACATCACTGATGACACCATCTTTGTGACAGACCTCCTTTCAGTGTAAGGTAACCCTTAAAACACATATTGGAAAATAGAAATTAACATTTTCAAAAAAATGGAGATACCCATACCAGTTACAACAACCAATTCAGTAATTCCACCATCTATATACACATTCTCTCATTTACCAACAGTTCTATATAGTCACTCATACATATACTCACTCATCATATGTAGTGATACACCTATACATCCTGTAACACACCGACAATCATCCAAAAGTAACTCACACACATACTCACACATGCAAATAAACTATTGAACATCCATTTATTTGCATATAAAACTATACACACTCAACCACCCATACAGCCCTGCACATATGGTGTCTTCTAAACACATACAAAAAGAGAGTTAGTCATTCATGCATCTATGTGATTAGTAATACCCCCATAAAACCATAGAAACACTCATACTGATACTAAAAAAACATCTAAGAACCCAAATACCTACACATGTAGGTACTCATCAATCCATGCAACCAGTTATTCACAAAGTGAAACACTGATACATATAATCAAATATTTAAACATTACTCGCTAATATATGTATTCACTAAGATACACTTAATAAGCCAGTTATCCAATCATTTCTTTTTAAAAAAAACATCCATTAAGACAATAATTTAAACATTTATTCTTCCCTCCACCTTTACATATACATATATAAAACATATTTATTTTTTAGAAAGACACACATTGACTGGATGGTGTCATAAGTGATGTCACTGACCATGTCATGAGTGATGTAATATGTAATGTCATCAGCAGTGCATTACACGCGCAAGTTATAGTGAGTCCAACTAACTATAACGCAGACTCCGCAGGCAAGAGTTGTTGCGTAATGATGTTTATTTAATGCAATATATATATGTATATATATATATATATATATATATATACACACCCATGTTTGAAAAATGGGTGTGTTAGTGACCCAAGTTATGTGTACAAAATGATAATTTTTTTTAAATGCACAATGTTCACGATGACGCCGCGACCAGCAATATGGCCCTGGTGTTCCTTCACGGGGACTTCGGGACTACCGACATCATTGCGAATATTAATGGAATTTTTTTTTTAAAAACTATGTATATTTGTATACACTAGCTGGTGACTGACACACACTTCTGTACCTACTCAAATATTCACTCATACACTTATACGCCCATTAACATACCCGCTCACACACATATATCCAGTCACATACCCACTCTGATACTGATGTACCCACTGTCATACCCATTCAGATACGTATGCACGCACTTTCAGAGTCACTTGGAGAGTGGTGCAGGCATGTACAGACCCACATGGACACTTATACACCCACTTACAGACCCAGTGGAAGACTTTTGCTGCCTTTGAGACACTCACTGATAGACAGACCCACTCAGACACTTATGCACCAACTCATGTATCCAGTCACAGGCTCGTTTACCCATTCAAATACACAGTCAGAGACTCATGCACCCACTCAAAGACCTATTCAGACACTGATGCACCCACTCAGTGACCCACTCAGACACTCACGCACCCAGTCAGAGATTCACTCAGACATTCATGCATCGACTCACAGACCCACTGAAAGACATATAAATACACTCACACACCCACTGAGACATTGATTGGCTCAGTCACAGATCCAGTCTGACAATTACATACTGACTCACAAAGCCACTGAGAGACTTACACTTACACTCATATATTCACCGATAGAGAGATGCACTCAGAGACTTATGCAACCATTGACACACTTACTGAAAGACTTTTGAGTCTACTCTGATATACACTCATAGACTTTTATATGCAGTGACAGACCCACTGCCATGCATGCACTCACATAACCGAGTGAATCATTAATACACACTGTTATAGAGATGTTGAGATATTGATAAATGTTTTTATAGAGTTAATGAAATAGTGATTCATCTAGTGTGATGGTTAGAATTAGTAAGATGGATATAATTGTTGAATGTGGTGGTGGCTATAGAATTCCTGCTTTTGCTTTGCGTTTCCCCGACTTTTCCACAGGGATCTGGATTACAGATGTCTTTGCGATCTCCGGAGTCACCTTGGAAACAGAAAATAGGTTATAGAGATGATTTTTATAGGAACTCTCTAGAAAAATATAACTTTAGAGAATACTGTACGAAAAAGAAACTCCTCATGTGTAAAATACTGTAATATGTGTGGATATATGTGTTATAGACTCCATGGAAAAAGCGCATTCATTGCGTTTAATGATGTCATTGCAATTTCGGCTGTCTTCGCAAAAACAGAAAATAGTGTTTGAAGACGATTTTTCTGGAAACTCACTACAAAAATATGAGTTTGAATAGTACACTAATAAGGCTCTACTGTTAAGTATACTGGAAAATATGTCTATATATATGTTTTGCACTTTGTACAAACCACATGCTCTTCACGACTGCCGACGTCACCACAATGACATAGGTAGTTGTGAATATCATTTTTTTCTGTAAAGGTGGTTTTCCCTTCTATGGATCACAGAAAGAAAAGTTAAAACAATATCTTACTAAATATTTAGACTTAAACTTTGTTTAAAAAATGTCTTTAAGTGTGTTTTTCAGTATGTGAAATACATTTACGGATTACAGATTCTCCACAGTAAATGGGACAATGTTGTGCCGACTCACAAAATTGTTAAAAATAAAACTAGTTATTAATGTACTTTCTGATAAGCACAAAAAATGTGTGGTATATAATATAAATATAATATGCAATATCCAATTATTGAAAGAAAATATGAAAGGTTCACTTAAAAAAATGGGCGTTTCAACTAAGAAATGGAATTGTAAAAAAAAACCTTAGAAAATTCACTGAAAAAAAAAGGTTAGAGGGGTGTTATAGTTGGGAAATAGAATTGAAAAACCCTTAGAAATTCACTGAAATAAACAAAGGTTACAGGGACATTATAGTTAGGCTGACATTTCACTTGTACAAAACCAGAGCACTTCAGCAGTTATAGGTAGCTGAGGTAACTATAACTCACACCCCTCAATGCACTGC
Source organism: Lissotriton vulgaris (assembly GCF_964263255.1). Taxonomy (NCBI): domain Eukaryota; kingdom Metazoa; phylum Chordata; class Amphibia; order Caudata; family Salamandridae; genus Lissotriton; species Lissotriton vulgaris. The sequence continues at coordinate 178,852 of NW_028243970.1, forward strand.
TTATGGCCTTACATATTAAATCACTCATTACATGATCAGTGACATCACTCATGAAATCACTCACGACATCTCAAATGATATCACTGATGACATCATCTACAGAAAATCTGATGCACCCACTCCTACCCCATTATAAACTTTCATACACCCACTCCAACTTCTACACTAACATTCTCAAAACCATTGACACACCCATACCAGTACTTAAACACCCACTCACTGATTCATAGGTCTAAACACACATACAGCCACAAATACACCAACTCACTCACTAATACAACCACTGATATACCCACTCATAGACCCATACTGCTACTCACACACAGTCCGTCACTCACAGAGCTACTCACTCACCTAGAGAGTCAATCACACATCCATTTACTAACCTATACAGTTATACACACACCCACTCATGTATTGATACATATACAAACACATAATCACTCACCTATACAGTCACTGACATAAGCATACACTCACCCATACGGTCACTCTCGCATTCACTCAGTCACACATACAGTCACTCATATACTCCAACACTCACCTATACTGGCTTTCACATATGCAGTTACTCACCTATATACCACTGACACATCCATTTACTCACCGACGCATCCATAAACACACTCCCTCACCCATACAGCCCCTTCCACACACACTCACTAACCCATAGAGCCACTGACTCACCTACTCTCTCGTCCATTCAGGCAGTTAAACACCCCCTCACCCACCCACACAGACATTAAGACACCTATACATGTACTCAGACAACCAGGCACTCACCCATACAGAAAATCACTTACTCACTCAAACACCTATACAACCACTTAGACACCAACTGACAGACATAAATAGACATTCCTGCAACAAGTCACTCACTCATACATTCTCTGAGACAATTATTCAGTTATACAGTTACTTATGCACCCAATGAGTCATCCAATCAGACACCCATACACCCACTGATTCTCCAATACACCATGGTATGTATATTTAACACTCATACACTTTAAAAAAAAAACAATCAGAGTCAGTGGATGATGCCATCAGTGATGTCATCAGTGATGTCACTGACCATTTCATTAGTGATGTAATACATGAGGTCAATAGCAGTGATTGCGGGGGTGCGAGTTATAGTTATCTCAGCTAAATATAGCTGCTGAATTTCTCTGGTTTTGTACGAGTGAAATGTCAGCCTAGCTATAACGTCCCTGTAACCTTTGTTTTTTCATTGAATATATATATATATATATATATATATATATATATACATATATATATTCTCGCTCCAAGGTTGTCCACCATTGAGTAGCACGCGAGCAGCAGCTTTATTTATGTGTAGGTGAGGACGGGGATCCGCTTGTAGACGCCGCTCCGTAATGGATCTGCCCAACGCGTTTCGAAGCTCCATCTGCTTCTCTTCAGGGGCTTTAACGGAAGCGGTGTGCGCACCCGCTACACTTCTCCAAATACGTATAACTCACCCGCCGATGGGAGGCTCCAATGAGACTTCTGGGAAGTGTAGTGCGGAAAGCACACAATCAAGTCCTGGATGGACTCCACAAGTGGGCCCGTCCTCGATCCCATGTACGGCTGCTACTTCACTGCCGTGACCCCCACGTTAACGGGGTGGTGCATACTCTGCGGCTGGACTGCCGCATATAGATTCTCGCTCCAAGGTTGTCCACCATTGAGTAGCACGCGAGCAGCAGCTTTATTTATGTGTAGGTGAGGACGGGGATCCGCTTGTAGACGCCGCTCCGTAATGGATCTGCCCAACGCGTTTCGAAGCTCCATCTGCTTCTCTTCAGGGGCTTTAACGGAAGCGGTGTGCGCACCCGCTACACTTCTCCAAATATGTATAACTCACCCGCCGATGGGAGGCTCCAATGAGACTTCAGGGAAGTGTAGTGCGGAAAGCACACAATCAAGTCCTGGATGGACTCCACAAGTGGGCCCGTCCTCGATCCCATGTACGGCTGCTACTTCACTGCCGTGACCCCCACGTTAACGGGGTGGTGCATACTCTGCGGCTGGACTGCCGCATATAGATTCTCGCTCCAAGGTTGTCCACCATTGAGTAGCACGCGAGCAGCAGCTTTATTTATGTGTAGGTGAGGACGGGGATCCGCTTGTAGACGCCGCTCCGTAATGGATCTGCCCAACGCGTTTCGAAGCTCCATCTGCTTCTCTTCAGGGGCTTTAACGGAAGCGGTGTGCGCACCCGCTACACTTCTCCAAATACGTATAACTCACCCGCCGATGGGAGGCTCCAATGAGACTTCTGGGACGTGTAGTGCGGAAAGCACACAATCAAGTCCTGGATGGACTCCACAAGTGGGCCCGTCCTCGATCCCATGTACGGCTGCTACTTCACTGCCGTGACCCCCACGTTAACGGGGTGGTGCATACTCTGCGGCTGGACTGCCGCATATAGATTCTCGCTCCAAGGTTGTCCACCATTGAGTAGCACGCGAGCAGCAGCTTTATTTATGTGTAGGTGAGGACGGGGATCCGCTTGTAGACGCCGCTCCGTAATGGATCTGCCCAACGCGTTTCAAAGCTCCATCTGCTTCTCATCAGGGGCTTTAACGGAAGCGGTGTGCGTACCCGCTACACTTCTCCAAATACGTATAACTCACCCGCCGATGGGAGGCTCCAATGAGACTTCTGGGAAGTGTAGTGCGGAAAGCACACAATCAAGTCCTGGATGGACTCCACAAGTGGGCCCGTCCTCGATCCCATGTACGGCTGCTACTTCACTGCCGTGACCCCCACGTTAACGGGGTGGTGCATACTCTGCGGCTGGACTGCCGCATATAGATTCTCGCTCCAAGGTTGTCCACCATTGAGTAGCACGCGAGCAGCAGCTTTATTTATGTGTAGGTGAGGACGGGGATCCGCTTGTAGGCGCCGCTCCGTAATGGATCTGCCCAACGCGCTTCGAAGCTCCATCTGAAGCTACAAGCGGATCCCCGTCCTCATCTACACATAAATAAAGCTGCTGCTCGCGTGCTACTCAATGGTGGACAACCTTGGAGCAAGAATCTATATGCGGCAGTCCAGCCGCAGAGTATGCACCACCCCGTTAACGTGGGGGTCACGGCAGTGAAGTAGCAGCCGTACATGGGATCGAGGACGGGCCCACTTGTGGAGTCCATCCAGGACTTGATTGTGTGCTTTCCGCACTACACTTCCCAGAAGTCTCATTGGAGCCTCCCATCGGCGGGTGAGTTATACGTATTTGGAGAAGTGTAGCGGGTGCGCACACCGCTTCCGTTAAAGCCCCTGAAGAGAAGCAGATGGAGCTTCGAAACGCGTCGGGCAGATCCATTACGGAGCGGCGTCTACAAGCGGATCCCCGTCCTCACCTACACATAAATAAAGCTGCTGCTCGCATGCTACTCAATGGTGGACAACCTTGGAGCGAGAATCTATATGCGGCAGTCCAGCCGCAGAGTATGCACCACCCCGTTAACGTGGAGTCACGGCAGTGAAGTAGCAGCCGTACATGGGATCGAGGACGGGCCCACTTGTGGAGTCCATCCAGGACTTGATTGTGTGCTTTCCGCACTACACTTCCCAGAAGTCTCATTGGAGCCTCCCATCGGCGGGTGAGTTATACGTATTTGGAGAAGTGTAGCGGGTGCGCACACCGCTTCCGTTAAAGCCCCTGAAGAGAAGCAGATGGAGCTTCGAAACGCGTCGGGCAGATCCATTACGGAGCGGCGTCTACAAGCGGATCCCCGTCCTCACCTACACATAAATAAAGCTGCTGCTCGCGTGCTACTCAATGGTGGACAACCTTGGAGCGAGAATCTATATGCGGCAGTCCAGCCGCAGAGTATGCACCACCCCGTTAACGTGGGGGTCACGGCAGTGAAGTAGCAGCCGTACATGGGATCGAGGACGGGCCCACTTGTGGAGTCCATCCAGGACTTGATTGTGTGCTTTCCGCACTACACTTCCCAGAAGTCTCATTGGAGCCTCCCATCGGCGGGTGAGTTATACGTATTTGGAGAAGTGTAGCGGGTGCGCACACCGCTTCCGTTAAAGCCCCTGAAGAGAAGCAGATGGAGCTTCGAAACGCGTCGGGCAGATCCATTACGGAGCGGCGTCTACAAGCGGATCCCCGTCCTCACCTACACATAAATAAAGCTGCTGCTCGCGTGCTACTCAATGGTGGACAACCTTGGAGCGAGTATCTATATGCGGCAGTCCAGCCGCAGAGTATGCACCACCCCGTTAACGTGGGGGTCACGGCAGTGAAGTAGCAGCCGTACATGGGATCGAGGACGGGCCCACTTGTGGAGTCTATCCAGGACTTGATTGTGTGCTTTCCGCACTACACTTCCCAGAAGTCTCATTGGAGCCTCCCATCGGCGGGTGAGTTATACGTATTTGGAGAAGTGTAGCGGGTGCGCACACCGCTTCCGTTAAAGCCCCTGAAGAGAAGCAGATGGAGCTTCGAAACGCGTCGGGCAGATCCATTACGGAGCGGCGTCTACAAGCGGATCCCCGTCCTCACCTACACATAAATAAAGCTGCTGCTCGCGTGCTACTCAATGGTGGACAACCTTGGAGCGAGAATCTATATGCGGCAGTCCAGCCGCAGAGTATGCACCACCCCGTTAACGTGGGGGTCACGGCAGTGAAGTAGCAGCCGTACATGGGATCGAGGACGGGCCCACTTGTGGAGTCCATCCAGGACTTGATTGTGTGCTTTCCGCACTACACTTCCCAGAAGTCTCATTGGAGCCTCCCATCGGCGGGTGAGTTATACGTATTTGGAGAAGTGTAGCGGGTGCGCACACCGCTTCCGTTAAAGCCCCTGAAGAGAAGCAGATGGAGCTTCGAAACGCGTCGGGCAGATCCATTACGGAGCGGCGTCTACAAGCGGATCCCCGTCCTCACCTACACATAAATAAAGCTGCTTCTCGCGTGCTACTCAATGGTGGACAACCTTGGAGCGAGAATCTATATGCGGCAGTCCAGCCGCAGAGTATGCACCACCCCGTTAACGTGGGGGTCACGGCAGTGAAGTAGCAGCCGTACATGGGATCGAGGACGGGCCCACTTGTGGAGTCCATCCAGTACTTGATTGTGTGCTTTCCGCACTACACTTCCCAGAAGTCTCATTGGAGCCTCCCATCGGCGGGTGAGTTATACGTATTTGGAGAAGTGTAGCGGGTGTGCACACCGCTTCCGTTAAAGCCCCTGAAGAGAAGCAGATGGAGCTTTGAAACGCGTCGGGCAGATCCATTACGGAGCGGCGTCTACAAGCGGATCCCCGTCCTCACCTACACATAAATAAAGCTGCTGCTCGCGTGCTACTCAATGGTGGACAACCTTGGAGCGAGAATATATATATATATATATATATATATATATATATATATATATATATATATATATATTTATATATGTAACATGTATCCTTACCTTAAATAGACTTTCCATGCATGAGAAAGTCATACCTGGTAAAGGCATATTTGTGGTCAATATTTGTGTTGTAAAGGCACTGTGTGGTACTTTCTTAATTGTAAAGGCTGTTTCCAGTTTATAAGTCCCACTTTTATAAAGTTTTTGCAGATAGGAGGTGTGGAATCAGTCAGCACTTTAAAACTAGTGTGGGTTAGTTCTTCTTTTAAGTGTACTTACTAGGCCACTTCCTAGACTCAGCCTTTGTGTAGAGTGGTATTCCTCAAGCAGGTTGGTCTCCAGCCTGGAGCACCCAAAAAACAGGCAGTAAAAGCTGTAAGCTTCCTGCATCTAGCTATCAACAGCCACATCGAACAATCATTAGGTAAGAGACAAAAGTCTGGCCTCACCTAATTGGGTTCTTTTCATCTTAACAGAGAATGATTATAGACCCACTCTTCCTCGCCACTATCTTTGAACTGGAAGTGTTACAGGAAGACTAATCAGCAGCTCCTCTCAGCAAAAAGCCTAATTGAATTTCTAAAGCAGCCTTGCTATATCTGTCCACACTTCAATATATAGGTCTCCTCCTTGTAACTTAAGGAAAGTCTGCAATACATTACGGTTGTCTGGGAAACCCACAACAACTTCTTCTTGTGGACAGAAACAGGCTAGGGACTTTCGCAATGGATCCCACAGCCCTGATTTGCTTTGGCTCACTCATTCACACAATGCATGTATCATACAGGCCACAGTTATCAACAGGCACAACATACACTTGAACTGATAGTGCTAGGATCTGGGTTAGCGCCTAGAAGCAGAACTTTACACAAGTGGGCCAGTAGGCCTCCACTCCAGTGACACAGATAAAATGGTCCGGACACAACTATGGATTCACAAAATACAGTATACTGCCACCTCTACTCTATGTATCAAACAGATATCAGTGGCAGTAGTCCACTGTTTGCATAATGAGGCCATGTTTAGTGCGCTCTTCCAGGTCACAGGACAGGTCCAGTACCTCACACATGTCAAGGGATATGCCTAGGCCTCTGTGCTCAGCCTGGATTACTGTCAGGACTGGGCCAAAGAAAGATGATACCAGATAGTCAAGTCAAGTCAAGTCAAAAACGTATATAGCGCACTACATACCCATAGGGTCTCAAGGCGCTTGAGGAAGGGGGGGAGGTTTACTTATTGAATATCCAGGTTTAAGCTGTTTTCTGAAGGCTAGGTGGTTTTGAGTAAGGCGTAGGTGTATGGGGAGGGAGTTCCATGTTTTGGCCGCTAAGTAGGAGAAGGATCTTCCTCCCATGGTGGCTTTGTGGATGCGCGGAACAGCGGCGAGGGCTTGGTTGGACGAGCGTAGCTGGCGGTTGGGGGTGTAGAAGGAAAGGCGCGTGTTGAGGCAATCGGGTCCAAGTTTTTAGAGGGCTTTGTGTGCGTGGGTGAGGAGACGGAACGTTATCCTCTTGTTGATGGGGAGCCAGTGAATGTCTTTCAGGTGACCGGAAATGTGGTCTGTGCGGGGGATGTCTAGTATGAGTCTGGCTGAAGTGTTTTGGATGCGTTGGAGTTTTTTCTGAAGTTTTGCGGTAGTACCGGCGTACAGGGTGTTTCCGTAGTCCAGTCGGCTTGTGACCAGTGCTTGGGTGACAATTTTTCTTGTTTCGTGGGGATCCAGTGAAATGTTTTTTTGAGCATGCGTAGGATGTTGAAGCATGATGATGAGACGGCGTTGACTTGTCTGGTCATCGAGAGAGAGGAGTCCAGGATGAAACCCAGGTTCCGTGCGTGGTCCGTCGGTATGGGTGCTTTTCCTAGGGCCGTAGGCCACCAAGAGTCGTCCCAGGTGGAGGGGAATGTACCTAAGATGATGACTTCCGTTTTGTCCGAGTTCAGTTTAAGACGGCTTTGTTTCATCCACTCGGCTACTTCTTTCATCCCTTCGTGTAGGTTGGTTTTGACGGTGATTGGGTCTTTGGTGAGTGAGAGGATCAGTTGAGTGTCATCAGTGTAGGAGATGATGTTGAGGTTGTGTTGACGTGCGATGGTAGCGAGGGGGCTCATGTATACATTGAAGAGGGTAGGGCTGAGAGAAGATCCTTGTGGGACGCCGCAGATGACTTCGGTGGCCTCTGACTTAAAAGGGGGAAGGTGGACTCTCTGAGTTCTTCCAGCGAGGAACGAGATGATCCAGTCCAATGCTTTTCCTTGAATTCCGATGTTGTCGAGGCGTTGTATAAGGGTGCCATGACAGACTGTGTCGAAGGCTGCAGAGAGGTCAAGGAGGATGAGGGCGACTGTGTCTCCGTTGTCCAGAAGTGTTCTAATGTCGTCTGTTGCTGCGATGAGTGCGGTCTCAGTGCTGTGTTTGGCTCGGAAGCCATATTGTGGGGAGTCGAGGGATTTGTTGGTTTCGAAGAAGGCGGCGAGCTGATTGTTGACGGCTTTTTCAATGACTTTGGCAGGGAATGGGAGGAGCGAGATGGGGGTAGTGTTTGAGTTCGGTGGGGTCTGCTATGGGTTTCTTCAGAAGGGCGCTGAGTTTGGCGTGTTTCCAGCTTTCTGGGAATGTGGCGGAGTTGAGAGAGCAGTTGATGACGTCTCGGAGATGGGGTGCGATAATGGAGTTTGCTTTGTTGAAGATGTGGTGGGGGCATGGGTCTGTTGGGGATCCTGAGTGGATGGAGTTCATCAGGCGAATGGTGTCATCAGTAGTGATTGGGTCCCAGTCGTGAAGGTTATTCAGAGGGGGTATAAGTTCGGAGGTGAGTGGGGTGGACTGGTCTACGGATTGGTTGTCAAAGCTGTCATGAATGTCGGCGATTTTGTCATGGAAGAATGATGCGAGGGAGTCGCAGAGGACTTGAGAGAGATGATGTCGTTGGAGCTGGCGGCGGGGTTGGTGAATTCTTTGACGATGTTGAATAGTTCTTTGCTGTTGTGGGCATTGTTGTCTAGTCGGTCTTTGAGTGCTGATTTCTTGGTTGTCCGGATAAGTTGGTGGTGTTTGCGGGTGGCATTTTTGAAGGCGGCATGGGTGGAAGTGTTTGGGCCTTTTTTCCAGGTTTTCTCAAGGGAACGACAGAGCTTCTTGGATTTCTTGAGGTCATCGTTGAACCAGGGGGCGTTCTTGCTGCCTTGCTTGATTTGATGTTTTTTCAAGGGTGCTAGTTTGTCGGCGCTGTGAGTTAACCATTGTGTGAGGTTGATGGCGGCTTGGTTAGGGTTTGACGAATAGGTAGGAGGGTTTTGAAGCAGCGATGTGGAGATCTGGTCGATGGTGATTTTTTTCCAGTTTGTTCGCAGGGTTGGTTGAGGGTGGTTGTGGATCGTGGTCTTATTGTATTTGAAGTGGATGCAACTGTGGTCCGACCAATGGAGAGCTGTGGTGTGATTGAAGGAGATATGCTTGCTGGAGGTGAAGATAGGGTCGAGTGTGTGTCCTGCGTAGTGGGTGGGGGTGTTTACAAGTTGTTTGAGTCCGAGATTGGCGAGATTGTCCAGAAGGGTGGTGGTGTTACTGTCATTGCTCTTTTCCAGGTGGAAATTGAGGTCTCCCAGTAGAATGTATTACTCGGAGGGGAAGGCGTGTGGGCTGATAAAATCGCTGAATTGTGTGCGGGGTCCTGGTGGTCTGTAGATAAGGGTGCCTCTGAGTGTGGTCTTGGGGTCGGTGTGGATCTGGAAGTGAAGGTGTTCGGCGATAGCGAGGTTGTCGTCTGAGCTGGTTGAGACGCGGATGGAGTTCTTATGGACGATGGCGATGCCTCCTCCTGTTTGGTTGGTGCGGTCCTTTCGGATGATCTTGTAGCCTTCCGGGATGGCTATGGCGATGTCTGGAGCTGATGAGGCATTCATCCAGGTTTCTGTTAGGAAGGCGATGTCCGGAGAAATGGTGTCGAGTAGATTGTGGTAAATAATTGATTACCCTGTCATAATTTCTATACATTAATAAGGATTGCTCATAAAATGAGAGGCAGAGTCCGTGGTGTCCGATTCAAAAGGGCTTTAATGCAATAGCTCGAGCTACTGGAGAATCGGGTTCCATCACCACTAAGGTTCAGGAAGGATCGTCATCTAAATCTTTATTCACATAACACATTATATATAGTTAAACCATACATTGCATTGGATAGAGAAGGTGGAGCGCTCCAGGCGGAGCAAGTGAAAGAGAGAGATAAGAACACATGGGCGTGAAAGAAGGCGTGTAAGGAGGCGTACACGTGGGTGTTCACTTGATGAGTCATAGGTGTGTCATAGGTGGGTGGATGCATAGAGGGGGTCTGCATGGTCAGCAGGAACCTTTACCCTACTTGTGCGCGCAAAACTGGTCATGACGTGGATTTGACGTGTAACTGGGGAGAGCTGGGGGGAGCTGACTTTAGTGCTAGTAAGAGAGTCTGGGATGTCAGAACGACCTGCACCTTTGGCATATCTGATATCTTGGGTTTGGAGGATGTATTGTCTGAAGTAAAGGTCACTCGAGCAAAGGCTGCTCATCACTAAATGCTAGTGTGTGCATATATTTCTTCGTGCATTGCGTGGGGGCCATAGGCCTTCTATGGAAACGGGTTCTGTAAATCACTTGAATGGAGACAGAAAGGCTAGGCCCTATCTTCTGCAGGCGGAATATGTTTACCCCTTACACTAGACTGGAATGTGTTTTCTGTGGAGCTGAGCAGATAACTGTAGGCAAAATACCGTCTTGGCAGGTCAAGCTGGGCACCTCTCGGCTGAGCAGGGAGTAAGGGAGAGGTCAGGGATACATTAACTATTCTGCAGCTTTCAGAGTCAGAGGAGGCTCGGAGCCTGAATTCGGGTCCTGGCTCGGCTGTGCCACAAAAACGTGTGCATCTCGATTTTTAAACGTGTACCATGTAAATGCATTGGCAACATAGGCCTCAGTGCAGAATTAACGTTTCATTCATGGAAGGCCTAATAACTGACATGCTAACATTGGACGGAAATGCAGAGGCATTACTATTACAGCCATGAGAAGGGAATTACATGATGACATGGACATACATGGGGCATAGGCATATAGATAGGGTGCGAGTGGGGGACACACTGGCCACGTAAAATTTCTATTTCCTCATTCCCTCCTTGTCCCCTACTGTGCCCTTCAGGACACATCTATATTCATGAGACCATCTATTTGTTCATACAGCATCATTTGTTCGTCTTTTTTCATTTGTGCACGTGAACGTGAACGTGGACGGGGAAAACAGGCAGTGGCACACAAGCCGCAAATCGCTGGGCCACATTGCAGACAGAGACAGCAACTGAATATAACCAGTAGTATTATTCCCAGGAAGGACAGTATTTTCCATCCCCAGGCTGATATCACACTCCAGAGCCAACCGGACCAAGTCCAGGTGCCTGGATTCTGGTGTATCTCGTGAGCTATCTTATGGAGTCTTGTTATTGCTGCATACACGGATGGCGCGTTATTTGGAATAAACACATAACAACTGGAGCCGATCACTCTACAAGCCCCACCCCTATCTGCCAGGATGACGTCAAGAACAAGGCGGTTCTGAAGAACAACAAGTCTCATAGCAGACTGCTCCTCGGTCATGTTTCCTAAGGCAGAAGTAGTCTCATTCACTACTGCTTCCAAAGTTCTTGTCAATCTGCGTATTAATTTACTGTTTTGGACGGGACCTATGAAGAAAAAGAATCCTTTATTATAATCTGAATATTGCTCCCACGCTGTCTCAGTCTGATCGACAACCGGGGAATCGGTCTCCCTCTTGTGTCTAACATGTACTAGTCGTGAGTCTCGATGATAATGGGATGGGGCTAGAAAAACAGGTGGCAGTAGGAACGCTATATAACACGTCCCACCCCAGTCTAAAGGCAGACGTACATAGGCTGTCTGACCGCAAATGAAATAGGAATGACGGGAGGCTTTGAAAGTAGACTTTCCTTTATCATTGAAATCGACCACAGTATTACAATCACTGTGTCCTAAGTGCACTGAACCATTCTTTCTAACGTGTAATTCACCTTTTACTGGTAAGACTGTTATGAACGGTGAACCTATATTTGTCTCGGACTGGACGTTCAGAATCATAAGGTTAAGGGAAACATTTCCTAGTTCGTACACTTCATTTTCCAGGTCTGTTCCTTTCCTTTGGGGAAAACCATCTTTGTCGGGGAAACATGCCTTATTCATTACTATATTCAGGTCCCCCCAAATCCATTCACTCTGGGAATCAGTGAACTTTCTGTCTTGTGTTGATGACATTAAAGCAAACCATGCTCCGCACGAACCATTGTGTGAGAACGGAAAAGGAAAGAGGGGCAGAACTCCCTTCATTTTCTGATAAGGTGGGAGTCGGCCACATACCCAGCAATTCGTTACATTGCTGGTCTGGTGAGAATGGTGTAACATGCGAATAAAAGTATTGTTGCGCAGTGCTAGTCGATAAGACAATTCATGGGGTGGCAGATCACTGAATGTTTGCTCTATAGTGTCATTGAAGGAAGAATGTATATGTGAACCAAGAGGAGGAAAGAAAACATGTAGCGTCAAGCTTATACATATAATCTATATACTTAGAAAAAACATAATGATCAAAGTTACTATGCATCTGCTGCGTACGTTTTTGCAATATTTTTCTTTCATCACTCTCTTTCTATCTCTCAGTCTATTTGGGCCTACGATCTTATACATGTCAGGAACCTGTCTAACCGCTTCACCCAAGGGGGACTTAAACAATTAAACGCTGTCTGACTTACTAGGCCGTAGCTTTAATTTGTACTCCTGCTGCTGAGTCTTCTCTAGCAAAGGGAGTTTCGAGTCACTGATATCTGGGCAGTCCTTAGTTTCGTTTACTGATTCAAGTCCATGGAAACGTTTAACGTGGTGGGCATGAATCCAGCCCTTTCTTCCCTCGACCTTGACGGCGGTCCTCGTTGTCAACAGTACCAGCTTTGGTGCGCGCCAGCGGGGCTCGAGAGGACTTGAACGATCAAAGTTCCGAATAAAGACGGTATCCCCAGGGACAATCGAATGTTCTTTCACTTGGGTGTTGTCGGGGAAGGTGGCTGCAACCTGTGAACGACAAGAAAGGAGTGCAGACATCAAGGAAGCCAGGTAATCTGTCAGCATATTACTGTCGACATCGGTTATTCTTTTTGGCATAGGCGTACCCCACATATTCGGCGGTCTACCAAAAACCACCTCGTACGGGGAAAGTCCTGTTCTGGAATGAGCTACCATACGCATGTAAAAGAGGGCAACGGGCAAGGCTACCATCCAATCCACGCCTTTTTCTGCACAGACCTTCGCTAGTTTTGTTTTAAGTGTCTGATTGTGTCTCTCGACGAGACCTGCTGCCTCTGGGTGTCGTACACAATGGAATCTCCACTGGTACCCTAACAGAAGAGATACTTGTTTCATTAATTCAGAGGAGAATGGCTGACCGTTATCTGAGTACACGACACGGGGCAAGCCGTACCGCGGAAAGAATTCACGGACCAACTGCCTGGCAGTGGTCACAGCAGTGTAATCTGGGACTGGGTATGCTTCTGTCCATCTAGATAGTGCACATACAACTACGAGGACGTACTTGTATCCTCGACATCTGTCCATCTGAATATAATCCATCTGGAGGACTTCAAAAGGGTGGCCAGGAGGATGAAATCCACCTTGTTCCACGGGAATGCCTTTGCCTGGATTGAACTGGCAACAGATCATGCAGGTACGCACTTTCTGTTTTGCTGCTGCATGCAGGTGCTTGTTGAACCAGATATTCTGTAAACTGTCTAACATAGCCTTTTCCCCTAAGTGTGCTGGACTATGTGCTGTATTTATGATAAGTTGAACCATGGAGTCAGGAAGAAACCATGTGGCTTTACCTTTTGTCATCCAACCTTGGTCTGTCTGGACCCCTCCTTGTTCAAGTCCATTTCTTTATTTCGTCTGGAGTGGCATGTGTCTGTATATCGAGAACATCTTGTGAGGGATCCCTGACTATCATGCAATTTGTCAGTGATGGTGCTTCTGTCTTTGTCGTGTCTGTGGGAATGTCTGTTTGAGTTTGGGCTGTAAGTTTAGCTGTTCGATCTGCCAGGTCGTTACCCTGGGAAATGGTGTCGGTGACTTTAGTATGTGCTTTGCACTTCATGATGGCTATGGCTGTAGGCAAGTGTATAGCATCTAACAGAGCCTGAATGAGGGGACCATGCTGAATTTTGGCCCCATGAGAGGTCAGGAAACCTCTCTCTTGCCACAGGACTCCGAAGTCGTGAACGACTCCTAAGGCATACTGTGAATCTGTGTATATGTTTACTTTCAAGTTCTTGGCTCGCATACAGGCTTTTGTCAGAGCGATGAGCTCTGCTGCTTGGGTTGACAGTGTGTCAATTCGATGTGTCTCTATGACTTCAGTATCAGTGGTCACTGCATATGCGGCCACTAACTCTCCTGTGCTTGTTCTCATGTATGAACCATCCACATAAAGTGTCAGGTCTGGGTCTGGCAGTGCAATGTCTGTCAAGTCTTGTCTTGGCTTCGTCACTGTATTAATTACTTCCACACAGTCATGTGGTGCAGGGTCTGCTGTGCTTGAAGGCAAGAGTGTAGCAGGATTCAGGGTATTGCATCGTCTGATCTCTATGTGTGGCTGGAACAATGTCAATTCATATCCTGTCAGTCTTGCTATAGTCAGGTGCTGAGTCTGAGTCCTGTTCAAGTGAACTTCCACTGAGTGTGGAACCTGTACTGTCAGGGGGTGTCCTAACACTATGGAATCACTCTGTCTGATTGCCAGGGCTGTTGCTGCAACTGATTTCAGGCACGCAGGCAGAGCCTGGGCCACTGGATCCAATGTACTAGAAAAATAAGCACAAGGCTTGTGTTTTCCTGCTTGATCTTGTGTAAGGACAGATAATGCTGTGCCTTCGCGTTCAGTGACAAAAAGTGTAAAAGGTTTGCTGTAACATGGAGTCGCTAAAACTGGTGCTTGACATAGAGCTTTTTTCAATTCATCAAATGCGAGTGTATGTTCTTGAGTCCAAGGGAGGACAGTCGAAGATGCTGCCTCCTGTGTTGTTAGCTGTATGAGTGGTTTGGCTAGATATGCATACTGGGGAATCCATTGTCTGCAGTAAGAAGTGAGGCCAATGAAGGCCCGTACCTCCTTTTGTGTCTTGGGCTGTGGAAGATTTGCAATTAACTGAATGCGGTCTGGTGTTAGCTGTCTACCCCTCTTGGACAGCAAGTGTCCAAGGTACACCACTTGCTGTGCACAGAATTGCAACTTTGAAGGGGACACTTTGTGCCCCTTGTCTGCCAAAAAGTATAAGACTGTCAGTGAAGCACGTTTGCAATCTCGTTCTGTTTGTGCTGTGATCAAGAGATCATCCACATATTGGAGCAGTGCGGTGTCGGTAGGCCTGTGAATACTGTCTAATTGTCTTTTCAATGCTTGACTGTAAATACTAGGACTTTCTGTGAATCCTTGAGGAGCCCTCGTAAATTTAAAGCTGCGTCCATTTAAACAGAATCCGAAAAGGAACTGGCTTTCCGGATGTATCGGGACACTAAAGAAGGCGTTCTTGAGATCGATTACAGTAAAGAACGTCGCTTCGCAATCAATTGCAGTCAGTAATGAAGAAATGTCTGGGACCACTGGGTACTGGGGTATTATGCACTTGTTCAGTTCTCGGAGGTCAATCACTAGTCTGTAGACTGGTGGTGCATTTGGGTCAGTTCGTTTAAGAATAGGAATGATAGGAGAATTACATACATTTGAGTCAGTTTCTACAACCACTCCCTGTGCAATGAGTTCATCAACAATTTTCAGTAATGCTACTACAGCATCAGGTGGTAACTTGTATTGTCGGATTCGTGGCAGTACAACTCCTTGTTTGAGAGTGACACGGTGTGGCGTAATG
Organism: Lissotriton vulgaris; assembly: GCF_964263255.1. Taxonomy (NCBI): domain Eukaryota; kingdom Metazoa; phylum Chordata; class Amphibia; order Caudata; family Salamandridae; genus Lissotriton; species Lissotriton vulgaris. The sequence continues at coordinate 194,185 of NW_028243970.1, forward strand.
TGCATGTAACCTACATCAGGCGGACCTTGCGCCCATAAATGCTGTGGTACATTCTGGAATCTGGGATCAAAATCTCTCAACACATAATGTCCTTTAAAATCACGTAAAAACAATCTCACTCCTTCCGGAGAACAACAAATCACTGCTCCTAGTTCTTTCAATGTCTTTATACCAAGCAAGTTTTCTGGACATGATTTAGTAAGTAACAGGTCCGTAGTACGAAACAATGGACCGACTCCTAAGGAAACTGGCTTGGATACTTCGTTAACAATAGGCTTTCCTGAAAATCCCAGGGAAATATTCTGTGAGCCTGAGAGGGGTGCCCCTGGAACCTCGTCATGACTAATGGTAGTTCTGCTCGCCCCTGTGTCAATCAGAAATTTTCTGTCTTTCCCCAATACACGACTATGTACATAGGGACCCTCTTGATCTACAGGAACCTCAATAAGGGGCAAGCCAACCTCCCTCTCTAGGCTGTTTCATGAGTACTGTTGATATTCTGGATAGTCTGACTGTGCGTACTGGTACATTTGTTGCGTGACATGTTGTGTGGCAGCTATTGGTTGGGGTATAGCTACTGTCTGTTGCGTGTTCTGTGGAGTTTGCGTGTTATGCGGGGTGTTATCCTGTCTAGGAGGACGCGGTCTTTCTTTTGTCTTGCCTGTAGCTATGTTGTGTTTCAGGACAGCACATTCATTTACATAGTGGCCTGGTTGCTTGCAATAATTACAGTTTCCCTTAACAGGTGCCGTGCCCTTTTTATGTCCATCAGCTGGTACTGATTGTACAACTAGTACTTTCATTTTCGTATCTTTCATGCGTCTCTTTTCGTGTTCCTGTTCCTCTCTAATTCGATTCTGGTGATATTGTAACATTTGCAACATTTGGGAAGGGCTATTTGCTTGCCAGGTACTCTCAACCTTCTGTACTCTATTTCTGATCGGGGGTAAGGAATTCTCTACTAACTTGTTCACAAAAAGATGTGGGTACGATTCACTACTTGTCTTAAGGCCACTATTAATAGTAAAACATTTTTCGAATCTAGAATAAAAATCACTGGTGTCTTCATCTGGTTTCTGTTTACAGGCTGAAATAGCATCCCAATCTTCCTTTTTAGTAACTAATAATCTCGGCAGGACCTGTATCAATAGTTCAGGTAGTGCCTTGGCTTTATCCCCGAGACCGACACCAGGGCCCCGAGTCTTATCCTCGTCTTCCAATTCTGTCCAATTTATCTTTTTCTCTCCCACCTCCCAGTCCTTTTCCTTCAGCTTTTGGTAAATGCCTGCTGGCAATAGTACTTTTAATAATTTAATGATGTCAGTGTATGTGTAATCCTCTATGCGGAGAATGTCCTTTAATTCTCGGTGGAACCCCCCCGGGTCTTTATCATAACAGGGCAGCAATTTTTTCATTTCCAGTATTTCTATTTTCGTTAAGGGTGTGTAGACGTATACTCGTTGAAGCTCATTCGCTGTATTTCTAACAGGATGTACCTCTCGTAGGGGGTTCTGTCTGTCTATGTGGAAAATCTTTCTGTCACGGTGTGGGGCAGAAATCAAGTGCGTGGTCAGAAAAGTCAAGTACTTATGTCGTTGGTCTAGAATGACATTAATTAATTCGGTACCTAGGCCACTCCATCTCTCTAGGAGTAGATCGTCCAGTAATTTATACAAGGGACCTGGATCAGAATGTTGGCTCTTGTACAATGTGATCAGATGTTGAACCATGTAAATACCAGCTAAACGCTGTTCTTCCAGAGGAAGACTTAAAAATGTCTGTGCCACTACGCCATCATTATATATGTTAGAATTACAAGCCCATTGAACGGCTGACCGGGCTAGTTCCTGTTCATGCATAGTGTGAGGTTCACCGCCCCCTACTCGTCTTTTCAGTGCATTCTCAGTAGCTTGGAATAGGTGTTCGAGAGAATATCTCTCTGATATGGGAGGGCCATGTTTACTGTAATCCAGGCCTTTGGGCCTGTCAAACTGTCTTGCTCTACCTACGTAATTCATTTTATCCACTTCCTCTGTGTTGGACTCAACCTCATCTGTGGCTAAGTCGTCTTCTTTCTCGTCTTGCTCTTTCCTGTGTAAGTTCAGAATTTCTTTACGAATTTTCCTGTACATGCATTCTATTTTTGCCAGTGTATCATGTTTACCGGCAGCTATATTGTCACTCCAATCAATCATACCTTTAGTTACTCCTTTACTTGGCTGGTCTTGTTCCCTGATCAGACAATTAATCAGAAAACGTAAAAGCATGCATTGAATCTCGACCTTTCTTTGCGCCATGGCCTCATGTATACTCTCGGGTCCCTCCCCCGTTCTAATGAAATGGTATATTCTGTCTAAATTGTCCTTCATGCCTGGTAATGCGATCAGATATTCTGCAACGCGTCTTAATCGTAGTGAGTACATGAGCATTGAACCTACACCTGGTACTGGATCGTATATACAATGTGAAATCGTTACAGTTTGTTTAAGAGGTGTGGCTGTCATTTTTGGCGTTCGTTGTAATGCTAATTCTTGTAATGCTCGTGATGATGGCGGTGTTTGCGATGTGTCTGTGGGGGGCCCCCCTCCCACTGCCCCTTGGCTTGAATCATCTTTTGCTGTCATTGTCACTACTGGTGTGGGTTGGTCCTGTGATACGGGCGGAGGGAGAAAAGGATTGTTAGGATTGTTGCCAGGAGGAGGAGGAGGAGGAAAATCTGCATTAACATAATCCGGAGCGGCGTCTTCCAAATAGGAGGAAAGAAAAATGTCCGCTGCTGTCTGTTTATGATTAGGTACTTTGGTCGGGATCTGTGGTGGCGGCAAATTACTAGGTACTTCCGGGGTCTTTTTAGGTAGTCCTTCGGCGAGGACGGGATGCATGCCTTTGATAAGGGCATTTCTTTGTCTATCTACTTGTTCTGCCTTGACCCGTTCACCTTCTTCCTTTAGTTCTTTTTCTCTGGCTTTCTCTGCTGTTTCTTTACTTCTATCTGCTTTGTGGATTTCTTTCTCTGTTCTCCTATGCGCTTCTTTACGCCACAACTCAATGGCATCTTTCTGGGACTGTCTAGCTTTCTTTTTCCACAGTGCTTCCTCTACTCTCATAATGCATTCAGCATCCCATGTCCCTGAGACAGGCCATCTATATTTCTCTTCCAGATCCTTCGTGTAATCTACCCATAAGTCTAAAAACAGTATGGCATCTAGCCCGTGTTTCTGGTACATAAAATGGCCAGGAGTGTCCCTAGGCGGGACGTGGACTGCCTCCTCGAGAATCCCTTTCCTGGTCCCTATCTGACGTAATTCCGGAAACAGTGGCATGGTGTAACTAACTTAAACGAAAACACAATATACACAAGAATAGACTGAAAACAATCATTCATACTACGACATTAAAACATTAAAAACAGATACATCCTAACTAGTACATAGAAAAAAACACAATCCTGAAAAACAGTTTACTTTATGCACTGCAAGACAGTACAACCATACCGGTCCCGTAAAGAGACACGTCTTTACCGCATCCACCTTAATGGACACGTCTTTACCGGGTCTGTGTACCCAGACCCGTCTTTACCGGGCTCAAATAAATGAACCCGTCTCTATGCGTTCCCAATAACGGTACTCACCGGGAAGCAAAACTGAAGGCCTCGGAAACTCGATACTGGACTGGACTGCTGCTGCTTCTGCTGCGCATGCACCTCGGAACAGGTGGGCCTCGTGATACCTCGGACCTTGCTCTCTCAGCTTGGGCTCTGGTCGGGATGGTCCGCAATCCTCACCGCCTCGTGTGGATGCCGGGTCACAGTCTCCGTCTCCTCCGTGGGCCTGAGGGAGTAGGCAGGAAGTCCCGCTGTCGTGTACACTTGAAGTCCGTCAAGGCTATAGAAGGGGTCAGGGGGCTGGACCTACATCGCCGGCGCGTGGGGAAGGGGACTGGTCCCTGTTCGGGCGCCAAATTAATGTGGTAAATAATTTATTACCCTGTCATAATTTCTATACATTAATAAGGATTGCTCATAAAATGAGAGGCAGAGTCCGTGGTGTCCGATTCAAAAGGGCTTTAATGCAATAGCTCGAGCTACTGGAGAATCGGGTTCCATCACCACTAAGGTTCAGGAAGGATCGTCATCTAAATCTTTATTCACATAACACATTATATATAGTTAAACCATACATTGCATTGGATAGAGAAGGCGGAGCGCTCCAGGCGGAGCAAGTGAAAGAGAGAGATAAGAACACATGGGGGTGAAAGAAGGCATGTAAGGAGGCGTACACGTGGGTGTTCACTTGATGAGTCATAGGTGTGCCATAGGTGGGTGGATGCATAGAGGGGGTCTGAATGGTCAGCAGGAACCTTTACCCTACTTGTGCGCGCAAAACTGGTCATGACGTGGATTTGACGTGTAACTGGGGAGAGCTGGGTGGAGCTGACTTTAGTGCTAGTAAGAGAGTCTGGGATGTCAGAACGACCTGCACCTTTGGCATATCTGATATCTTGGGTTTGGAGGATGTATTGTCTGAAGTAAAGGTCGCTCGAGCAAAGGCTGCTCATCACTAAATGCTAGTGTGTGCATATATTTCTTCGTGCATTGCGTGGGGGCCATAGGCCTTCTATGGAAACGGGTTCTGTAAATCACTTGAATGGAGACAGAAAGGCTAGGCCCTATCTTCTGCAGGCGGAATATGTTTACCCCTTACACTAGACTGGAATGTGTTTTCTGTGGAGCTGAGCAGATAACTGTAGGCAAAATACCGTCTTGGCAGGCCAGGCTGGGCACCTCTCGGCTGAGCAGGGAGTAAGGGAGAGGTCAGGGATACAATAACTATTCTGCAGCTTTCAGAGTCAGAGGAGGCTCGGAGCCTGAATTCGGGTCCTGGCTCGGCTGTGCCACAAAAACGTGTGCATCTCGATTTTTAAACGTGTACCATGTAAATGCATTGGCAACATAGGCCTCAGTGCAGAATTAACGTTTCATTCATGGAAGGCCTAATAACTGACATGCTAACATTGGACGGAAATGCAGAGGCATTACTATTACAGCCATGAGAAGGGAATTACATGATGACATGGACATACATGGGGCATAGGCATATAGATAGGGTGCGAGTTGGGGACACACTGGCCACGTAAAATTTTTATTTCCTCAAGATTCCAAAGGTCGATGGCGTGTTTGTGAACCGAGCGGGTGTTAAGAAGGATGCATTTAAGGTGGTTAGTGTCGGATCTCTGTTTGGTGTTTGTGGATTTGTTGTGGGTCTTGATGCAGTCGAATTTGCAGGAGTGGCATGTGAAGGGTCCATGGGTGTGTCCTGGTGCGGCTTGGAAGCAGTTAGGGGGTCGCCGGGGTTAAGTGCTAAGAGGGTAGAGGCGTCGTATGAAATGCGGGAGGAGTGGGTGATGCGGGGACCAGGTGGTCTGGTGCTGGGTGCGGTACAGGCGCGGACTGGCGTAGACGGGCTTACCTTTGGCGCACCTTCGGCGCGCATCCGCTGCGCGTGGACGCTGCGCATCAATTGTTCTGCCATATGTAGATATTGGGGGGGCGGGGTGAGGGAGGGTCAGCTGGGAGGCGGGAGCGGGGTGGCGCTGTATGCTGGGACGGCACAACAACAACAAGATGGCAGCAAAATCGAAACCTAAGGCAACGAGGTTGGGGTGGGCAGAGGCGCCGGCAAAGATCGGCAGATAACAGCTGATGAATTAAAACGACCAGCAAGTTATGCGGATAGCGTAACGCTGAGGTTAGGCTAAATTAAAATTACAAGTGGACGATTATACAATTCAAGCGCAGGCACAATTAAATATCGTACCGCTAAGGTTTGGCTGCTAAATAAAGATCACAAGTGAAACGATTTTACAGTTTGAGCGCATGCACAAGCAACGATACCAGCAGGGAGCCTTTTGAAAAGCGATGGAGCGATGGAGCGTGGGGGAGCGACCGCTGCAGATGGAGGCAGGACGGTCACAGCGCTTATTTGGGAGAAGCGATCCTATACTCTGTTGAGGGAGGGAGGGTCAGCTGGGAGGCGGGAGCGGGGTGGAGCTGCAGGCTGGGACGGCACAACAACAACAAGATGGCAGCAAAATCGAAACCTAAGGCAACGAGGGTGGGGTGGGCAGAGGCACCGGCACAGATCGGCAGATAACAGCTGATGAATTAAAATGACCAGCAAGTTATGCAGATAGCGTAACGCTGAGGTTAGGCTAAATTAAAATTACAAGTGGACGATTATACAATTCAAGCGCAGGCACAATTAAATATCGTAACGCTAAGGTTTGGCTGCTAAATAAAGATCACAAGTGAAACGATTTTACAGTTCGAGCGCATGCACAAGCAACGATACCAGCAAGGAGCCTTTTGAAAAGCGATGGAGCGATGGAGCGTGGGGGAGCGACCGCTGCAGATGGTGGCATTCACTCAGTGCAGTGACACATGGATGTATACATTTAAGGAGACATTTCCGTCCCAACACAAACCGAAAATTGCATGAGGTGTAGAATTGCTCAAAGATGATTTTCTGTCTGTTATACTATTCTAGTTTCTGTGTATAGTTTGCTTGTTGCTAAGCATACACAGAAATGAGTCATTGTTCTTACAGTAAGTCCAAAGAAGTACATTTTAAGACTTCCCCCTAGAAGGTTGTAAAAAAGGTTATCTCCCAGCTCACAATTTACCTTACATTTAGTAGTTTTACTGTAAAATATTAACATTTATAGCTGCATTTATAAAGTGCAAACATCACCTTGTGAGTTGTTACCCTTGTACAATGAAATATACAGATTAACAATTTAAAACCGTCAATAGTTAACAGTCTTCTCTAGATTTGGAGGAGCAGGTGAAGGAAGAGAGTAAACATGGTGAAGGTCTTCTTGGGTAGAGCTTGAGTGTCTGGAGATAAACCATAAAAGGCAGTGTCTTCAGTTTACACTTTTAGGGAAAGACACAATAAAGTTGGTATTTTCTCCTTGAAGATCGTGAAATACCAGAGATGGAGAGTTTGATGGTGATGCGGTAGTTTTGAGTCTTATAGGGACAGATCTTGAATTGACATTGAATTGTATCGGATCTCTAATACCAGGGATACTGAGCTGCTCACCTTAGCACAGCTTTATACCAGTCTACTAGTCGTTTATGCTGACATCCAGTTCCTAATTGCGTCCATGTAACATAGGAGCTCAGAGTTCCAAAGTGATTTGTGAGTATTATCAGTTTGAATTTGTGGAGTAGATGCATTTTGTAGCAGACAGTCTTTGTCTGTATGTATATGTGACTTTTCACTTAAGGGCAAGTGACAATCAGCATGAAATCCTAACAAACTGGCCAAGATGACCAGGGTTGGAGGCATACATAGAGTAGTAAGCTGGATGTAAAAAGAGGAACCTTTAAATAAGAAATGAAATATTTTGGCTTTAAGGCAATTCAGTTTTAAGGAGAAAGATGTCATAAATTTTTCCAAGTTAGCAGAGATAAGCTTAATGTGATGATTGTTGCCCAGGGAAGACACCTTCAAGAAGGCTCAAGTGTCATATGTCCATTTTGATAATGACCTATCACTGTCTGACAACTCGGACCTAAAAGGATCGGAGGCGATGAGGATCCAAGCTTCTAGCTGCTATGAATACTGCCATGATAATTATAACGAATAAATCAGTGCACCACAAAATACATGTAACATAACATCCCATCAAGGTCTTCTCTGTAGTCTTACATGCTTGATTCTAAAATGTCAAGAACCAGGATTCAATGTCAAACAAAGTCCTAGTAGACCTACACAAAAGATCCTATGGGACATCCTGTGATTTTTGCTTGTGTTCCACAAGATTAGTGATTTTCATGGCTCTGGTTTTAGGTACCATTTGATCAACAGATGCTATGAATCATTGTGCTTGATCACACCCTCTGGATGCATTTTCAAGTCTGTGGGCCCAATCTTGGTATTAGTCTGCTTACATGGAATTTGTGTGTAATGGGGAGGAGTGTGTGGTACTACTTGGTTGTGCAGGAATTTTAATTTTGTGATCGTCCCAGCTGAATTTTGCTAATCACCACTCTGCTTGGACATCGCCTGTAAACTGTTGAATTGACAGATAGCATTGCACGAAACTCCTGTGACATGCACTATCACTGAGCTTCCATTTTGAATTTGTCACAATTTACCATAGAATGGTGTACCTTTTGCATGAATTTCACAAAAACTATCTGATTTATATTACAAATTAAGTGATTATTAATTTGCCTCTCTTTTTTCTTTTTTCTCTTTTACTCTTCTTCCTTCTTCCTACCTATACCCCAAACTTTTTTCTACATGTTTTATTTTGAATCTATTTGTTTCTTTTTTGGTTTTTGTATCCAGGAAATTTATTGTATTGTACTGATGAGGATCCCATATGTATAGCAGATCGAAACGTCGTCAGCTTGAACAATCAGACTCATATGAATATGCAAAATTGAGTATTGGGTGCAGTAGTGCTGTTTGTGTGTGACTTTGATCATATAATAACTTTTGTTGTCACAAAACTGTCTTTGCCTGTGTGTTCTTCTGACACCTGTTTAGGTGTGACCCATAGGCGCCCCTACCACTACTAATCAATTTTACTCTTGTACTATAATACACTATGTTTATTGATTGGATATTTCCTGGGCATCATTGGTTTTGCACCCAGGTTATTATATAGCTCTATTTAACGTGTAGGGACCCTTGTTCCTTACAGCCAGTGGTGTATGCATCACAGGTACCACAGAAACACTGAGTATGGGTCAAGTTTTGTAACACAAGCTCAGTCAGTTCTGCTTCTAATGTGCTCTGTGTTCATTGTTGTACTATCCATCCACTTATGATTGGTGTTCTTTTTTGCATTTGTACCACTTTTTCAGTGCAATGGAAAAGAGAACAGTCCTAAGTCATAATAAAGTGTTTACAATTCAGCTGCATATTTACTATGTATTATTTAATAGCAATAACTTTTCCAACACTTTTCATTATAGTTGAATCAGGAAAATATTATCTTTACATATTTCATAAAAAAAGGCTTTGGTAAACCTAGATACAACATAAGTACGAGACATAGGAATCACAAACCCTAGAGGTAGGGAACATATAGCTGATCCTAACAAAGTCCCTCCAATTACTAATATCACGACTCTGGCCAAATTGCTTGACAAATGCGTTCAAACACAGCTCTGCAACCACATTGAGAGGTTTCAGCTCTTTGACCTATACCAGCCAGGTTTCAGAGCAGGGCACAGTACTGAAACATCCCTAACACATATTGATGACACCTTGAGATCTCTTGCCCAGAATGTACCCTGTCTACTGATCCTTCTTGATCTGTCCTCAGCAATTGACACTCTCAAACATGAAAACCTGATTGTTCTTCTTCAAAAAAGGATGGTGCTATTGGGCCCTGTCTTAAATTGGTTTGCCTCATTCCTACGAAACAGAACGCAAAGAATGAAAGTTAACCACTCCCTTGCAACCAGTACCCTAGTCTCAAATGGAGTGCCTCAAGGCTCCACATTCTTGCCCACGCTTTTTAACCTTTTCATGGAACCACTCTCCGAAATTCTGAACCACTCTAATATCCAACACTATATGTATGCCCGATGACACTCAATTGTATTTGAAAATCTCTTCGTCAGATGACATAAAAACTCTAAACTGCGCGCTGCAAAAAAACCCAAGAATGGTTAACTCATAATCATTGTTTGCTAAATAATCTCGACAGAATTCCTCCTGATTGCCCCCCACAATCAGTCTGCACCCACTCAAGACTGGTTCAAACAACTAACATCTCTCAACTGCACCCCTCATGTTGTTGACTCTGCTAGATCTCTAGGCATAACTCTGGTAAAAATACCTGAATATGCAAGATCACATCAGTGCAACTACAAGGGGAGCCAATCATCAGCTCAACACATTAAGCCAATATTGCCTTCTGAGGACATTCAGTCTGCAGTCCAATCCCTAGTTATCTCACGCTTGGAGTATAGACTGGTGACCCTAGCTGAGTTACCCAAAGCTAGATTGGCACCTCTGAGAGCAACTCTGAACTCTGTGGCCAGGCTCATTACTGGTTCCAGGAAATATTATCACACCCCACAAGACCTAATTCAACGAAACTGGTTGTCTATCAAAGCTAGTATCCGTTTCAAGATAGCCTGCCTGACACACACAGCTATCCACTACAACACCCCTATTTACCTGGCAAAAGAACTTCAACTATCGTGTTCAAATCAGACCCTAAGACGCTCTAACACCCTACTGTTGAAACCTCCCAAATTCAAAAAGAAAAGAACCTACAAATATGCTTTCTCTGGTCTTGCACCAAGAATATGGAATGTTCTTCTTCCTGAGATTAGATCAAACCTCTCTACCACCTCATTTAAAAAACAAGTCAAATGGTTACTAATGAATGACCATCTACAGCAATAGTCCCGAAGCACGCTTAACTAACTTTTATTTCCTGTTGACATTATTTGACACTTCTGTTTAAAAGTTGTAACTTTGTCTCTCCATGTGACTATCCGATTTGTTGCTTTTCTGGTACTTCACATGTCCTACAAGATGGGTTGTTGCTCTTGCTATTTTATAGCTGTGCTTATTAAGGTCCTTCATGGTGATGTATTCATACTTTTACCACCTTTTATTTCCGCTCCTTTGCGTAGCGCTCTGATACCCATAAAGGTCATGTTTGAACGTTAAAAAACTTTTCAAATAAAATAAAAATATATACTAGACCTGGAAGGTGAACTCCGCTCCGTTCGTAGAGTTTTTCCCACTCCACGCTCTGCTGAGCTTGCAGAGTTCGGGAAACGCGGCACATCGTTTTTCCCCGCTCTCGCGCTCATCAACTGTAAGTTGGCGACTGAGGAAAATCCAACTTTAGACCGCTTCCCAGTGAGGTTTCTCAACACGGGCGGTCACGGATGATCTCTACCACTAGCATTGAGAAACCTTGGGTTCGTGTTGAGGAAACTTCCCCTCGAGTAGAACTTCTCCTCAAGCAACAGAAAGAAGCAGTGTCCTATTGCGCTGTGCGTGATGAACTTTGTGCTGATTTTACAGCATAGTACAAACACTCGGTGATAAAAATCAGTGCCAACGTCACAGGGTAAGTCACTACGCTGTTCGCTGACCTCCGCGTAGCTTGGCGAAGGTTTTTTATCAATTACTCCTCGAACTCCGCCCAGGCCTAATATATCCTAAAATGATATGAAACCTAAAGCCCAGGGTCACATACAGAAGGTTCTGCCCCATTCAGTCATTGACAAGGGCATTGTTATCTGGAAGTGCTGTGACAGACAACAAAGTCCAAGGTTGGGGTAAGTTCAAGAATCTTCTATCTTCTCTGTTACATGGGCAATTTTCTGCGAATTTTCAGTCCATTCACGTTGTTTGACTTTTCTATCTAATGCTGGTTTGATGGTCTGAGGGAGCTGTGGGTTTGAGGTTACTGCTTCCGGTAAACTGCTCCAAGAGAGTTGCATCACCTGCCTCAAAAGCTTATGAATGCACTATTTTATAACACTCATTTTCGTATATCCATTTAATCATATCCACATCCCCTCATGTTTTCTGCAAAGCCCCACACAGAATAGGAAATGTTTTGGAGATTTTAAAATTTATAGCCTCACTAAACAAAGTTGCACTGCGCTGTGGTAGTACAGAGGAAGGCAGCACCTTATTCACATGTTTTTTTTGAAAATATTTATTGAAAGAATTGAAACAAAGTAATAACATTAGCATCATAAAAACATGGTACACGGCATTAAAACTCTAAGTAACATATCAGAAGAAAGGAATAAAAAGAGAAAAGAAAGGAAATCAGAAAGAAAAAAAAAAGGATTAAATAAAGCATGATAAAAAAAATATGGAATTATACTATAATCATGAATAATAAATATACCAAAATGCACCTGAAAAAACCACATAAAAGATCAGAGACTCGTACTAGAACAAGCGAAAGTCATTAAAGCAAAATTAGGCATGTGACATGAAATAATAAAAACATTATGGAATATGAAGAAGCCTTCATGGGGGTTTAGGAACCTCTTGTTGCAAAGGAAAAATTGGCAAAGAGCGTCTGGCATAGTCATCGAACAAGGAGGTCACAGGTTCCCATAATTCTCGTCTCTTGGTCGCCAGGGACATAGGGTAAACGAAAGTTGTGTCCAATCTATGATTATAACAGACTGCATACCACCAGGCCTGATACGATATATTGGTAAAATCCTTCCAATTTTTGGTAATTTGCTGAAAAGCAACCGCTAATAATAAATCTATAATCCTAGTACCCATGGTACACTGTTTCCAAATAGGAGAAACACTCCCCAAGAAAATGTGTATAACAGAAAAAGGATGTGCGGATAAAAAACTTTGTTAATCTGGGACCATACCCGTAACCAAAAGGCATGCACCAGGTGACAATCAAAAAGCATGTGAAAAAGATCTGCACCTGACTTGGAACAAGACCAACATGAGTCCGTGGCAACTGGAAACTGCTTGCTAAGCACCTTATTCACTAATCTATGGAGCTGCTGCTCTCCTCCCCATGACTGACACTCTTTCAGGCGGCCTAGTGCCACACACACAACTTTTGCACCACGGCGCAAAGGTGTGTGTGTGTGGTGCCAAGCATAGTTTTTAGACTGGAAAGTACTCTTTCAGTACTCAATACTATGTTTAGGCATACCTTAACACGTTCCCACATTGTATGTGTGCTATACAGTGGAACACACAATATATGAGAAGTTAGGAGAAATACATTTTTTTCCTTGTTAGCACCTGCCTCGAGGTAGCATACTTTTTCGGTCCAAAGTCCTTTTTTTATAATTGTTATTAGATAGGGCAGAAATCATGAATCACCCATGGGATGACCCTTTGACACAACGTAAAGCAAAGTATTGCAAAGCCCTATTCACGTTACTTTGAGGCTACTTTCCACAGCATAAAAGGTTTTGCGTTGAAAAGTAAATAATTTGTTAACACTTTGCTCTAGTTTGCGTGACTATTTTGGCTATGCTGTTGAAAAATCTTCCTCTTGATCTCTTTCTGCAAGGTACTCGAAGTAGGTTTCCGAACAATCAAAGTCAAATATCTCTGTTCTTACTTAAGGCTGCAACATCTGTTCTTAAATTACTCCGCGCCCTGGACTTTTGAAATTTCCAGGACTGGGCAGGACAGTCAAGTTCATGCTCTGAAACCATTATCCTTCTGAAGATGCGCTTTGCACTCTGGTACAGAAACGTCAGATCAGGTTCCAAAATCCTGAAGGCAAGACATTCCAGCCCCAATCCCTTCCTATGAGACCCGGCATGCTGCCTGCAGCTGTAAAGAGCACATGGGAACGATCTGTACAAGGCCCTGCTCTAATCCATGTTTTTGTTACAAACCCTTATTGCAAGATGCCGAACCTAGCAGTCACATTCTACAGCATCCACATTGAATTCCTTAGAGCAGCGCTTAATTTGTAAAAGTATGAGTGCGGTGCACTGGGCTCCGTTCCAAAATACGCAACCGGTGCAATTAAACGTCGTTGCGCCGAGAACCAAGGCTGTGCAGTCCTAAATGTACCCCATGCCTCTTTATTTCACTACTGGACGCTCCCTTCCCCTTTATCTCACTCTTGCAGGTTCCTGCTTGTTCCCCAAGGTAACGTTTTTATACTTCTTTGTCATCCTTCTTCTTTGCGCTTTGTGGGTCTAACCTCACATGCTCTCTGTATGCTAACAAAGAAGTGCCTACACCACACATCATGTACCACACACCACACATGCTTTTTTTTTTAAACGCATACATTTACCACGCATTGCAAGTCTCGTTAAGGTAAGTATATGTGTGTGTGGGTATTTTGAGGTTTTAGGGCTGTATAAGGGTATTGGGTGGAAAGGGTATTTTTAGGGTTTAGAGGTGGCTACGGGTATTGGGTAGAAAGGGTATTTTTTGAGGTATGGGGTGGATAAAGGCTTTGGGTGGTAAGGATATTTTAGCGTTTGGGGTGGCCCAGTGCATAGGGTTGTAAGGGTATTTTTAGGGTTAAGAGGTGGGTAGGGGTATAGGGTGGTATGGTTATTTTAGGGTTTATTGCAAGATATGGGTAGGTTATTGGGTTGTAAGGGTATTTTTAGGGTTTAGAGGTGGGTACAGGCATTGGGTGATAAGGGTATTTTAGTGTTTAGGGGTGGGTAGGGGCACAGGATGGGAAGGGTATTTTAGGGTTTAGGGGTGGCTAGGGGTATAGGGTGGTATGAGTATTTTTAGGGTTTAAGGCAATGTGAGGGTATTGGGTGCTAAGGTTATGTTTAGGTTTTAGAGATGGATAAGGGTATTGGGTTGTAAGGGTATTTTTAGGATTAAGGGTTGGGTAAGGGTATTGGGTTGGAAGGTTAAGTTTAGAGTTTAGGGGTGACTAAGGGTATTGGGTGGAAAGGGTATTTTCAAGGTTTAGGGTGGGTAGGGGTATAGGGTGATATGGTATTTTTAGGGTTTATGGCAATGTAAGGGTAATGGATGGTAAGGGTATGTTTAGGGTTTAGAGATGGATAAGGGTATTGGGTTGTAAGGGTATTTTTAGGTTTAAGGGTTGGGTAAGGGTATTGGGTTGGAAGGTTAATTTTAGAGTTTAGGGGTGACTAAGAGTATTGGGTGGAAAGGGTATTTTTAAGGTTTAGGGTGGGTAGGGGTATAGGGTGATATGGTATTTTTAGGGTTTATGGCAATGTAAGGGTATTGGATGGTAAGGGTATGTTTAGGGTTTCGAGATTGATAAGGGTATTAGGTTGTAAGGTTATTTTTAGGGTTTAGGGGTGGGCAAGGGTATTGGGTTGAAAGGGTATGTTTAAGGTGGCTAAGGGCATTGGGTGGAAAGGGTATTTTTAAGGTTATGGGGTGGGTAGGGCTATAGGCATTTTTAGAGTTTATTGTAATGCATGGTTATTTGGTGGAAAGGGAATTTTTAGACTCAGGGTAGGTAAGGGTATTCGATTGTAATTGTATCTTTAGAGTTCAGAGGTGTCTAAGGGTATTTTTAAGGTGTAGGGGTGTGTAAGTGTATTGGGTGGTAAAGGTTTTTTTAAGGTTTAGGGCAGTGGTTATGGATATTGGATGGTAAGGGTATTTTTATTTTTGTGTGTTTGGGTGGGTAGGGGCATAGGATGGTAAGGTAAATAGTAAAGGGTAATCCGAAAGGAACACTTCAGTAGGACTCAGAGTTCTTTTCTTGCTTTTATTAACAATCTTCAAAAAAACGTAGCCAACGCGTTTCGTCCATAGGACTTCTTCAGGGCTACAACAAACAGATATACAAAATACATGTATTATACTCTATTGCAACAGTAAAGAAGGGAGACTGGACCAAGCTCACCAATGGGGGCTGTTATCCTTTTAAATTCCTCTTGGCTGGTATGAGAGGCAAGGTTCATTGAAGGCGCGCAAAGCCCAGTGTCCTTTGCAGTGGCATTGAAAGTGGTTTGCCCTGAGGAAATTGCCTGATAGAAACCAAGGCAATGAAACATGTTGGCTGTAAGTAGGGTGTGAATCGATTGGTAGTATTCACATCTTCCTTTTTTTATTGTTCATATATGTACCGTATGCAAGAAGAAGGAACACCATTAAAGAAATTGTCCCAGTTGCATAGTATATTATATGTTAATTGTTAAATGTTGTACGTTGTGTTACATATAATTTGTGTTCACTGCACCACTCACTGTCTTTTCTTTGGGTTTAGGACATGTTTCCGTTATAGCTTGATGGCACCAATGATGATAACAGGGCCATCCTGGTGAGTACCAGCCAGGGGTTCCATTGGTGGTGCGCCCGTGAGGTGCCATCTCGCTTTCTCACCTTTTTTCTGTCGTTACACTAGGTGAATGTGGGTTTAGTACTTGTTTAAGTCTGTCTATCAGAGTTTGGATATTTTTAACAGTGGCAGTAGACTGAGACATCCCCTACTCTAGATTCATTGTAAGAAGAGAGGTATGTTGTAATTTATGTACAACCAGTGATGCCTGCAGATCTTTGTATGATATGGTAACTGCCTTGAACACTAGGACAATAGTAGTTTGTTGACTTATTGAGTGGAGGGCGTCCTAGCTGCTTGTTTCCCTCTTTGCTCCTATTTTTTTCCCCCCATACGATGAAGAAGCAGTGTCTTTTGAAAGTGCGGAGAGTGGTACCAGACATCATCTGGTCATCCCAAGACTTGACTTCGGCCCAGACAAACCTAAGAAAATGCATGTCTATTATACAGGGATTGCTGCCACATTCATGCCACTTTGTAGTGATATATATAACAAGCTACACATTTCCCTGTCCATCCTTTTTAATCACACCGTCGTCAATGAGCTCCCAAGTATTACAGTGGGAATAAGCCCTTCAGGTATGTAGTATGTGCATTGATCCACCCAGCTACATGACGGAATTGTTTATTAATTTGCCTCAATTTGCTATTGAAAGAAAAGTCTGGGGAGTACATATCAATAGTGCAGCAGGTGCAGTGGCACCAAGTTTAAGGAGTTAAAGGGCCTACTGAATTCCAATTAAAGCTCTATTTAATTCCATTGCTCAACTGTCTAATCTTCTCTCCTAAACACCTTCTCTCAGTTCTTCGCTTTAAGAAACGTAGAATGGGAGGCTCGAAATTCTCTGTCCTGGCCCCTTTATTTTGGAATACACTTCCGCTCGCCATGAGATCGGCTACCTCCTACATGGAGTTTCGTAGAGCCCTCAAAACTTTTCTTTTTCAGTAAACCTTTCTGCCCTTGGCACCCGCCCTCCTGCCCTATGTGTTAGTATCCTTCAGCGCCAAGAAACTGCATGGTATACGTGCGCTTTATAAATTCTTTTACATTTAAATTTACAGACGACATAGCTGTCCCTCGCCTGTTATAGACAGCAGAGCTAACACTCATCTGGCCCAGTTGTTTAATGCCAGCAGAGCTAGGCCTTCATCTGCTGGTCTGTTCAGGAAATTCCCATGCCTGTCTATCTGATTACCTTCTTTCCAGTCTGAACAGGCATCCCGATTTTCTACTTTCACTGTTTTCCCCTCTCAGGGAACAAAATATAAGTAAATGTGATGAAATTGCACATTAGAGTTAAATTAATGCACGGGGAACTGTTGTAGATAGCTGCACGTGCATTCTCCTGGGATTTCATTTTAATCCCATGAAAGTTGAAAATCTGCTTTGATAAAGTGGTACACACTCTATAAATCCCCCACACACGTTCTATTGGTCATATTAAAATGATTCAGATGTCAAATGTCATCATGTCTTTTATGAATGCATGTGCTGAATACTGCTCTCTAGCTCTTCATGAGACTAAAACGAGACCAAGCGAAGTGAAGGCCCGTTTACAAACCAGCAATCTTCATTACAAAAAGTCCAAATCATCCTTATTACAATCGGGCTTCCCACTCCCCATCCGCCAGGGAGTGGGTCAATGTATGGCTCTTCTTGCTTGCTAGGATGCTGCTAGGGTCGTTGGGGTGAGCAACATATATCATCTCTTTTGGGGGGTGGGGGGTGCCAAAAACTATCTTTTTATAGCATTAGCTCTAGGAGGTGGCCATCCCTGGGTTGGGTCACCTTTATGGATAAGAACAGGAACCAGAAAGGGATGATGTGAAACGCTCTTTCTACAACTATTTTAGCTCATGTATTGAATAAATCTATGAGTAATTGAAGAAGCCATTAACAAAACACCCATTTCCTCGTCAACATACCAACACATTATCACCAGGCTTTGTTTTGTGTTTGTCATCATTACCCCTCTCACAATCAGCCCACACATACACCTTCGCAGTTTAGTTGTGGTACTCCCCCATAGCCCCTCCAACACAAAATTCAGCTACGGTTTTCTAAAGATTATGGGTTTGTTGTTTATGGGTTAGAGATATTTATGTTGTAACAGATGACAGCGCCGAATGATTCCAGGGGTGTGCTCGCTCAACCACCCCAAGTGAAAAATTAAGGACCCCACAAAGGTATACAAGAGAAATTAAAGTGTCATTACAGAATTCCAGTGGCTATTACATGCACATTCCTTGTCATTTAAAAGCACAGCAGGTTTTCCCGGTTGGGGAGGCGGGGAGCCCAGCTGTGAACTATATTGTTTAAATACACAACACATGCTGTCTATATTGTCCATTTAGAATGCGCCCTTTCCTTGTAATGTGTAAAGTCCCGGACAAGACGGCTCCTTTGGCCAGCTTTTAACAGCCAATAACGAAGGCGGACCTGCTCGGTTTAATTAAGGCTGTACTGTACTCAAATGTACCCTACGGGTAAGTAGTGCGCTATATAAATGCCTATACATACATATACATACATGGTTAGCGCAAAAACTGGTTTGAATTGCCTACAGCGTATTTTCCCCAAGGCTGTGTAATAAATTAATGAACCTTCTTACGAGGTTTCCGGTTAGAAAAGAAAAAATATATATTACTCGGACCAGGTTGCAGAGATGGTAGTGCATCTTCATGGAGCGACCAGTAGGTGCAGCACTTCCACACCACCGGAAGCACAACATCCCAGCAGGCACGGCGCGGCTCCGCTGACAATAACCAGGGCCAGTAGTTGCACTGAAGGCTGCACAATCCAGTGGCCCAGACAGCTCTGGAGTGGGCCCTGGCAGCAGGGGACACAATGCCAATATTCAGGCTATTTTAATCCTGTCCGTAAACTAGACTTTGCCGTTTAGAATTACTCCGGCCTAGACTTACTGTTGTATAAATGATGCAAGACATGATTAACATTGCTATCACACTCTCACAAGCATCAATGCTTCACCCACTCTTTTTCATTTTCAAAGTGGATGGATGTGCCCTGCTTTGCATCGTCCGAACGGCAGCACAAGCAAGCTTTAAAAACAATGAATAAAACCAACTCCACTTTAAAATAAGAGACGGTCGCCTCGAGGCTGCGTCCGAGCTGAGCCAGTGAACTTGGGACCACAAGGGAGAGGAGCGTGCACCGAGAGCAGCTGGGTGAAACTTCTGTGGCAGACCGAGACTGCAGGGAAACAAAGAAGGCCACATGGTGAGGCTGAGTGATTACACTGCCTTCAAATTGAAACTGCAGGAAGAGAAGCAGCAGGGTAAGTGCCCTTACACCCGGCTAAGTCACCGTAGCTGATAGGGCAGAAGGGGGAGGCGTGCAGCAGCAGGGGCAGGAGGGGGGCTGCAAGATTCACTTGTGGAAGCGATATTTGCTGCCAGATGGTGGCACGCACTCCCATAAGTGAATCTCCTGACGTGCACGCATTGCTATTGAAGGCAATGGAACGCATGCACGTCCTTGGCTGAAAAACCAAAGCGACGGGAAAAGGTATTTTTGCCTTTGCAGCGCATGCGCGCTGCAAAGGCGAGACCTAAAAACTAAAAGGAATGATGAACAAGTTGATGAGATTAATAAGGACAATAAATTCATAAGTGAGCCTTTGAATTCCAGACTTCTTCTATATACCAACAGAGCAGCAGATACAATCTTTACTACTGCAGGGGGTGACACATGTACAAGGGAGATAGTGCAGTAGTACCAGCTTCTAAAAAAATGATATAGAATGCACCCACAGAGTTGGTCATAATGTCGATAGTGCTTAGTACGAATAGAGAGGTACTGCCAGAAGCTCAGACATAGTATGTTCTCTCTGTGAGACAAGTGCTAGTTCCTCTTAATCTAAGGAGATTAGCATTGGATCTTGAAAATTGAATTTTTCAAAATACTACAGGACAATGTGGATTTATATAGCCTACTGACGTATAATGCTTACAAGGTTTCTAATAAAGGAAGAGGCTAGGTGTGCGAATGAAGCACATGACCAATTAGAGGAGCTAGCTGATGAACTCAAGGTTAACATCAGGAAGATAACAAATTTGAAACAAAATTATAAAATGGACTTGCCATGATGAGATCAAGGAAATCTGTTTGATTTCTCCAAGAGTTCATATTAAAGACCTAATTGAGAAGACTAGAGATTTGAGTGATTCAACGAAATACTGAGAAAGATGGAAGAAAGGGACAGCAAACAAAAAGCAAATAAAAAGGGGTTGAGGTTGTGGCAAGAGGTGTCATAAGTGATTCTGAAGTGGGAAGAAGGTTTTCCCTTGAGAAAGGTACATTGAGGGAATCTTGTGCATGTTCCATGGACACCAGCAGATTTATATACATTTACACATAATTTTCCACAGTTGAGAGAGGATCTATTGAAGTGGTACAATGAGATACACAAGTTGATGCACATTTCTCTGATGTTATGGACACATTTAAATTTGCTGTTTGAAATTGTGGTTCCTGAAGATTTTTTTTGGATCAAATTTTATTTTTATTGAGCTCAGCAGCACCACACAATACAATAATTGGACAGTCATAGCATTTTACATGCCCCCCCTCCCTTCGGCTCCCTTCCTTCTTTAAACATCATATCATTGGGTAGGGATATCATGCGTCCATGTGGGCCTGTGGAAATGTTGCGCATCAAGACAATACAGACAAGAACCCCCAAACCCCACCGCCCCTGAGGACCCCCCTAACCTCAACTTCCCTCCCACCTCTGGCCCCCCCTCCCATCATTCCCCCCCCCGGTGTGTTCCGCTGATGCGGTGCGTGGCAGTTGGTAAGACCCACATCAGGCAGTGCTCCTCTCGCCCTCCGGCTTCTTATGGAATTCATCCACCAGGCGCAGAACCCGTAAGTATTTCGGACACTTGAGCTCGTTGAACTCTTGAGTTAACAGGGAGATCAGTGGCTGCCATATTTCTTTAAAGGAGTCGGAAGTGGGAGGGAGGCTTGTATCCTTTCCATCCCCATTATGTACCATAGTTGGTGGAGCCACCCTGTATATGTGGGCCTCTGTGTAGTGCCCCATAGAGAGAGGACATGTTGTGTCACCACCCCCATTGCAAGCCCCATTTGTTTCCCCCGTATAGACTTGAGAGGGAACATGAGTTTGTTAGGTAGACCCAAGTTCGTGTATGCCGGGAAGCGGGGGATCTCTGTCTCAAAGTGTAAATCCATGTCTCGGAGCACCAGCTCCCAATATTCCTGTACTTCCGCGCATTCCCAGAGCAGATGAAGCATGGTCCCCGTGTGCCCGCAGCCCCTCCAGCAGGTGGGGTCTCTTCGCGGATTGCTCTGATGTAGCCGCTCCGGAGTCAGGTGCCAGTAACAGGCCACCTTAACCGCCGATTCTCTACTGGCCACGTTCCTGGCCGTATGGTGCGCCCTGTAAAATATATCCTGCCATTCTTTATCGGAGAGCGGGCGCCTTAGCTCTCGTTCCCATCTTTTTTGACCCGCTGACCGTGCCGTGAGCGGGGGGTCGCCAGAAGCTTGTATAGTTCTGTGATCGCCCGTGCGTCCGTGGGTTTGGTGAAAAGCCACTTCTCGTATGCTGTGAGGGGGCGGCGTACTTGAGGCATGATATCTTTATTAGTGAGCCAGTGCCGAAGCTGGAAGTACCGAAAGGTTCGTGGTTGTCCAACCCATAGTTGTCCCGTACGTTCTGCAGCGTCATGAAGCCCTGCAGGTCAAACAAGTGTCCCCTTGACCGACATTCTGATTGTCGCCACTGTGGGAAGGAACCTGGGACTGTCCCCGGCGGAAACCTGGGATTGTCCAGTAGCGGTGTCATTGGCCTCGGGAAGGACGTGAGGCCCCTGGGGACCGCCACTGCGTTCCACGCCTGGTGATGGGAGATTTGTTGAGGTAGGCCGGCCTGTCCTGCCGTGCCAGAAATGGGATTCTCCAGAGTGACGAGCCTGCCATCGCCCTGTCCTGAAATAGCCATTGTTTCTCCGATGTTGGGCGGGACCATTCAATGAGGTATCTCATTTGCGTTGCCAGGAAGTAACGGTGGAGGTCTGGCACGCCCAGTCTGCCCTCCGCCGTCCCCCGTATGACCAGGCCTCGCCGCAGTTTGCCGGCCCAGATGAACTGTTGTAGCACGTCCTGAAGCTTTTTAATCATACCTAAAGGCGGGGTGACCGGAATGGTTTGGAATAGGTACAACACCTTGGGCAGAAGGGACATTTTAACAGCCGCCACCCGCCCTAGCCAGGAGAGCGGCTGTTGCCGCCATCGCAGAATATCCCCTTGAATGTGCTACAGGAGTTTCGAGTAATTGAGTTCGACCATCTGGGCCATTGCGGGCATCAAGTCAATCCCCAAATATGGCAGCGCCAATTGCGTGGTCAGCCCACTCAGCTGTAAAAGTCCTCTGTTGGCCGGGCGGGTGTTGCATCCCAGGGGCAAAACCACCGACTTCCCGACATTCATTTTGAGCCCGAGACCCTCCCGAACCTCTCCATCTCACCCAGAGAGGCCAGTATGGCTATCTTAGGGTTGTCCACGGCGGCAAGGATTTCGTCCGCGTAGAGGCTGATTGTTTGTTTTTCTCCCCCGAATTTGATCCCCGTGATGGATTGGTTGTCCCGCACGTGTTGGGCGAAAGGTTCGATATAGAGGGCGAACAACAGCGGACAACCCTGCCTCGTGCCCCGTCTGATATCGAATGGCCGGGAGCCAATCCCATTAACCCTGATCGTCGCCCGTGGTGACATGTAACAACCGGCTACCCAAGATCGAAACCTCTCACACAGTCTGAACCTAGCAAGTGTCCTATCCAGATGTTTCCAGTCTACTCTGTCGAACGCCTTTT
Source organism: Lissotriton vulgaris (assembly GCF_964263255.1). Lineage (NCBI taxonomy): Eukaryota > Metazoa > Chordata > Amphibia > Caudata > Salamandridae > Lissotriton > Lissotriton vulgaris. Next base: position 216,849 of record NW_028243970.1, read on the forward strand.
CTGCGTCGACCGAAAGCAGGGCTGCATCTGAGGTGTTGAAGTGGGCCTTATCTATAACGTGCGTCAGGCGCTTGGTGTTATCAGCACATTGACGGTATGGTATAAAGCCTGCCTGATCCGGTTTGATTATGCCTGGAAGACATGGGCCCAATCTAGTGGCCAGGATGCCTGTAAACATTTTTAAGTCCAGGTTGAGCAGCGAGATCGGTCTGTAGGCCGCGCAGTGGGTCGCGTCTTTGCCAGGTTTCGGCAGGACTATCACGTCCGCCTCAAGCATGTCATGCGGGATGGATCCGGGGCCTTGGAAGGAGTTAAATAATTTGGTTAAGATGGGGGCTAGGAGGGGGCAGAACATTTTGTAGAAGCCAGCTGAAAATCCATCCGGGCCCGGCGCCTGCAGCAGTTTGAGGCGTGCTACCGCCGAAATCACTTCCTCAAGGCATATAGGGGGATCTAAGGCTGAGGCCTTCACCTCATTGAGGGCCAAGACCCCGGCCTCCTCCAGATACGTGATCTCTGCCTCGTCGTCCAAGGACTGGCCAGCAGTGTATAAAGTGGCGTAGAATGCCCTGAACGCTTCTGCAATGTGTTCATCCTCACGGACCTCCCCCCCCCTCCGTGCGAATGACCGGGATCTTGGAGCGGACAATTTTTGCTTTGAGTTTGTAGGCCAATAGTCGGCCGGTCCTGCCCCCTCCCACATAGTAAGTGTAGCGGAGGCGTAACTCTGCGTATTCCGCGCAATCCAAGTCCAGGCTTGCGAGCTGTGCTCTGGCTGCCTTTAGTTTGTGCCAGATCCTGGGGGCTCCTTTCCTGCAGTGCTCTCTCTCGAGTTCCTGAAGATTTTTGATGGGAATGTAAGGCTGGGGTTGGATGGCATTCACAAGAACCAGATAGAATTGGTCCTAATAAAGCTTCAGCTATAGGAAATGACAGATAAATATAAGGCTGTGATCGAATATTTGAAAAAATCAGGTTCCTGAAAAGGATTTACTTGGCATAAAAGTTTGAGAACTACACAAGAGCTAAAACAGTCAGTTCTTTCCTTTAACAAAAGGCTTATGCATATTTATAAGAAACATAGCAAATAGAAAAATCCTGAAAAAGATGAAGTCAGCAGTTTTGTTTCTTCTTTCATAAACGTTTTGACATGAAAGGTTAGTAAGCATATTCAGCAGAGTGAATTGTGTTGGCTGACAGAAGGCATAGATGAGATTCTGATGTTTGCAATAGTACTGACTATTTTGAACCAAAACAGGAAAGTCTTAAGGAATAGCTAATGACTACCCAGATGAAGCAGTTTAAGAAAGGGTCTAAAAGTCAAATAAGTATGACTAAGGTTTTTGTGCAAAATGGAATGCATGGAATGAACCAAGGCCAATGCCAAACAGTGGTGGTGAGAGTATGAATGTGAATGTTGAAACAGTGAAAAAGAATACAGCGTGACACTTTTGTGGGAAAACCAGGCATTGTAACGAGTGTTGACAGAATCCTAACAAGATTCTATGTGATTCAAGTCCTGTAAATTTACTAGGTATAGATTTACTTTGTAAAATGAATTGCATTATTTACTGTACGCCGGATGGTGTTGCAATTGAAATTCAAAACTCAATTTTTCAAATCAGCGCAGAATATTCAAAGTTGAGTTGCTCCGCGTGTTAACAAAAGATTATCTTTCTCTGGATTTGATACACTCTCAAAGATGAGATATGGCATTATATTTGTAAGGAGATTGGCCTGATTAAAAGGGCACAACCAGTTAAGATAAAGGTTAAACCAGATGCTGAATTTCCTAGGACAAAAATACAACACATTCTTACAAAAGAGGCAGAAGAGGGAATGAAGTCAGTGATTGAAAAAATGAGTGACCAAGGAATTCTACGGAAAGTGCTTGGTAGTCCTTGTAATTTTCCTATGTTGGAAATAAAAAAACAGAATGGCAAATGGAGAATCCTACAAGATCTTATGTTACCCATTAGTACCGAATCCAGCAGTGATTTTGTTTTAAATTCTATCAGAATCAGAATGGTATACAGTCATTGACTTGTGCCAAGCATTCTTCTGGATTGCACTTCATGAAGAGTCATAATTTCTTTTTGCATTCCAATTTCTGCAAAAAGGTCTTGTGTGGTGTAGTATCCTAAAAGGGTATACTGAAAGATCTTCAATTTTCCTCTCAAAAGTTAAAGAAAGATTTAGAAAGTCTAAAATTGCCACATAATGCAGTCAGGGCAGTACAATGATGACCTACTGGTCGCATTCATGGCAAAAGAGGACAGTAAACTTGATACAAGTGCTTTGTTGAACCATCTAACTGAGAATGGGCATAAGGTTTTCCCAACTGAAATACAGACCCTTGACCTTGCTGGTAGGTCGTTTCCCCACCACACAGCTCCGCCTGTGTGTCCTGACCCTGCCCCAGCTGCCGCTGCTGTAGAAGTTGAGGCCCTCCTCCACCCGCAGGCTACCACCTGCGCCTCATCCCTGGTGGCCAGTGGTAGGCTTAGGTTTGTATCACTGTCGCTGTCTGTCTGTATTCCCTGTACTGCCCATACTGTCTTCTGGTGTCTGTGACCGCTGTTGCCTGTCTACCCCCTGTGCCTGCATTCTTATCTGTGCCCGTTCTCTTGCCTTCTGTTCCCGGATTGTGCTCGTTCTCTTGCCTTCTGCTCCCCTGATTGCACTTGTCTTTCGTGCCTTCTGCTCCCCTGATTGTACCCGTTTTTCTTGCCTTCTGCTCCCCTGATTTGTGCTAATTTTTCTTGCCTTCTGCTCCCCTGATTGCACTCATTTATCTTGCCTTCTGCTCCCCTGATTTGCACTCGTTTTTCTTGCCTTCTGCTCCCCTGATTGCATTTGTTTTTCTTGCCTCTGCTCCCCTGATTGTACCCGTTTTTCGTACCTTCTGCTCCCCTGATTGCACTTGTTTTTCTTGCGCTCTGCTCCCCTGATTGTACTCGTTTTGCTTGCCTCTACTCCCCTTTGTGCCCACTGTTCCACTCGTTTCCCCCTGTTTTTTGAGACCTTTCTGCCCTTTCTTGGGACCTATGTGCCTCTGTGCCACTCATTTCCCCCCGTTTTTTGTGACCTTTCTGAGCTTTTTTGTGACCTTTGACCCTGCTTGCAGGCAGGTCGCCCCCACGCCGCTGCTCGTCACCTGACTGCCTAGTTCCTACCTCCTTGTTTCCCCCCGTATTTTGTGACCTTTTCTGCCCCTTCTTGTGACCTTTCTGCCTCTGTGCCACTCGTTTCCCCCCGTTTTTCGTGACCTTTCTACCCATTCTTGTGACCTTTCTGCCTCTGTGCCACTCATTTCCCCCATTTTCTGTGACCTTTTCTGCCCTTCCTTGTGACCTTTCTGCCTCTTTGCCACCCGTTTCCCCATGTTTTATGTGACCTTTCTGCCCTTTCTTGTGACCTTTCTGCCTCTGTGCCACTCGTTTCCCCTCATTTTTTGTGACCTTTTCTGCCCTTTCTTGTGACCTTTGGGCCTCTGTGCCACTCATTTCCCCCATTTTTTGTGACCTTTCTGCGCTTTTTTGTGATCTTTGACCCTGCTTGCAGACAGGTCGCCCCAACGCCGCTGCTCGTCACCTTATTGCCTAGTTCCTGCCTCCTTGCTGCCTCCTTGTTTCCTGGGTTTTTCTCTCCCTGTGCACCAGTTCCTGCCGCTCCCGGTCTGACCCTTTCCCTCTGCTGCATCCCTGCGGCCCGCCCACCCTGCACACCCATTCGCCTCCCTGCTCCCGCCTCCCAGTTGCTCCTCCCTCCCAAGCCACCTCATATGCACGCCGAGAAGCAGCCACGCAGTGGGCGCGCCGCTGGCCTGCTGTGCCCATGCCCGTCTGGACCATGCCCAGTGCCAGAACCCCTGGACCCCGCGAAAGCCACAACACCAGAATCCACTACGACGCCAGCACCCTCCACGCACTCAACGCTGGCCGAAACCACACTTGCTTCCAGGCCGCCCCGAAATGGACCCACAGACACTTCTCCTGCAACACCTACAGCTTCACCTGCGACAGAACCACCAAACCTCCAAGGACTGGACCCAACCACCTCCGCTGCATACTCCTCACCACCCGCTCCGCACGCAAACACACTGTCGACCTCTGGGATCTGCTCGACACCTCCGCCCCAGACGTGGCCTTCCTGACTGAGAGCTGGTGGAACAATTCCTCGGCGTCCGACATCACATTAGCCATCCCGGACGGCTACAAGATCACCTGCAGGGATCGCGCCAACAGAATCGGAGGAGGAATAGCCATCGTCCACAAGTCCACCCTCAAGTTTGCCACCCAAGCAGACAACACCCTCAACACCGTCAAACACCTACACTTCCGGATCCACACCGACCCCAACACCACCCTCAGAGGAACACTCATCTACAGACCCCCGGACCCTGGGCTCAGTTCAGCGACTCCATCGCCGACCTCGCCAGCACCCATGCACTCGCCTCCACGGACTACATCCTCCTCGGGGACCTGAACTTCCACCTCGAGAACAACAACGACACCAACTCCGCCACCCTGATCGACAACCTGGGCCTCAGACAACTCGTCACCGCACCCACCCAAGCCGCCGGCCACACGATGGATCCCGTCTTCTCCACTGGCTTCCACGTCGCCCCCGACCACACCACCGAACTCCACTGGACTGACCACCATTTCACCTTCAAGAAACCAACCACGCACCACCGCATCCAATAGCTGCCTCGCCGCTGGTGGAGCAAAGTCTCCCAAGACCAGCTGATCACCTCCCTTGCCAAGAACCCACCCACCGACCCCACCAACCCAGACACCGCAGCCCGAAACCTCAGACAGTGGATCAACCACTGCTCCAACACCCTCGCCTCACTCAAGAAACCCTCCTACAGCCACACCAACAAGAGAGCCACCTGGTTCACCGACGAGCTCCAGACCTCTAAACCGGCATGCCGGAAACTGGAGAAGACATGGCTCCACGAACGCAAACCGGACAACCACGCAGCCCGCAAGGACGCCACCCGCAGAGACCACCAGCTCATCAGATTAGCCAAGAGATCCTCCTTCAAAGACCGCTTGGATAACAACGCACACGACAGCAAAGAGCTCTTCAGCATCGTAAAGGAACTCTCCAACCCCAGCGCCAACAACATCCCGCCTTCACAAGAACTGTGCAACTCACTAGCCATCTTCTTCCATTGCAAGATCGCTGACATCCACAACAGCTTCAACACCACGACCGCCCCGACTAAGCCACACTCCATCTCCCCTGTGAACACCACCAGCGCCAACTGCCTGACCTCCTGGTCCAACTTCAACAACGACGAGACAGCCAAGGTCATGAACTCCATCCACTCAGGATCTCCAACTGACCCGTGCCCACACCATGTATTCAACAAAGCAGACGCAGCCATCGCACCCCAACTACGGAAGGTCATCAACATCTCCTTTGAAACAGCGACATTCCCGGAAAGCTGGAAGCACGCCAAAATCAACGCCCTCCTCAAGAAGCTCAAAGCAGACCCCAAGGACCTCAAGAACTTCCGGCCCATCTCCCTGCTCTCGTTTCAGGCAAAGGTCATCGAGAAAATCATCAACATGCAACTGGCCCGCCACCTGGAAGACAACAACCTCTTGGACCCGTCCCAGTCCAGACGCAACCACAGCACCAAGACAGCCCTCATCGCTGCCACAGATGACATCAGGCGCCAACTAGACATTGGTGAAACATCAGCTCTTATCCTCCTGGGCCTGTCAGCCACCTTCGACTCGGTCTGCCATCGCACTCTAAAGACACGCCTCCTAGAAGCCGGAATCCAAGAGAAGGCTCTTGACTGGACCACGTACTTTCTCTCCGGCAGAACCCAGAGCGTCCGCCTCCCACCCTTCTGATCCGAAGCCACCAACATCATCTGCGGTGTCCCCCAGGGCTCATCCCTCAGCCCAACGCTGTTCAAAGTCTACATGGCCCCCCACGCACAAGTGGCCCGCCATCATGACCGCAACATCGTCTCCTACGCTGACGACACCCAGCTCATCCTCTCCCCAAACCAAGGACCCACACACCACCAAAACCAACCTCCACGAGGGAATGAAGGCCGTCCCCGATTGGATGAGGAGCAGCCGTCTGAAGCTGAACTCGGACAAGACGGAGGTCCTCATCCTTGGACCCACCCCCTCAGCCTGGGACGACTCCTGGTGGCCGACCACACTGGGAACAGCACCAACGCCCACCGACCGTGGACGCAATGTAGGATTCATCCTCAACTCCTACCTCTCCATGTCTAAGCAGGTCAAAGCTGTCTCCTCCTCCTGCTACAACACCCTCCGCATGCTCCACAGGATCCACAAGTGGATCTCAACCGAAACAAGAAGAACGGTGACACAGGCCCTCGTCAGCAGCAGACCGGACTACGGCAATGCACTCTATGCAGGAATTCCAGCCAAACACCAACGACGACTACAACGCATCCAAAACGCCTCCGCCCGACTGATCGTCAATGTCCTCTGCCGCAGTCACATCCCCCACACCCCTCACCTGAGAGACCTACACTGGCTCCCCGTCAACAAGAGGATCACCTTCAAGCTCCTCACCCACACACACAAAGCACTCCACAATGCCGGACCAGCCTACCTGAACAGCAGACTCAGCTTCCACACCCCCACCCACCAGCTCCGCTCCACCAGTCTCGCCCTCAGCGCTGTCCCCCGCATCCAACAAAGGACCTCCGGCGGCAGATCCTTCTCCTACCTTGCCACCAAGACCTGGAACACTCTCCCTACCCACATACGACAGACCCAAGACCTACTCGTCTTCAGAAGACTCCTCAAGACCTGGCTCTTTGAGCAGTAGCAGCACCCCCCCTCCCCTCGGCACCTTGGGACACTCACGGGTAAGTAGTGCGCTTTACAAGAACTCTGATTGATTGATTGATTATTGTAAAAAAGAAGTCATCTATCCTGGACACCATATTGAAAATGATGTGAGAAAAATCTATGAAGCATGCGTTTCTGCAATTCTGAAACTGAGTCAGCCAACCACCCAGAGGAAGGTTTGAATGTTTCTCTGAATTGGTGATTACTATCACCAATGGATTCCAAAGTGTTCCTTGATTGCAAAGCCTTTAGTAAGAGTGACTTGCAGTGTTGCCCAAGATCCCGTACCTTTTAATGATAAGTGCATTGCTGCATTCAAGACATTGAAAGAGAGTTTGAGCCATGCAGCCACACTCAGGATGCCTGATTACAAATATGATGTTTCTCTTATTCTGTCATATACTGTTATAAGAGAGATGGAAGATCTCTTTTGATCCTTACACAAAAACATGGAGGATTAATGCACCTAGTATCATATCCTTCTGCTTGTTGGATCCAGTACCTGTAAGTCTTCACGTTGTTTGAAATTGGTCACAGCTGTCTGTCTGGCAATTGAGAAAATTGAAGGAATTGTGATGGGCCGTACTTTAATTGTTTACATCTCTCATTTGGTTGAGATTCTTCAAACAAGGACCAGAACCCAGCATATAATAAATAATAGATTGGCTCGATTTGAGCAGAATATACTTGCAGTAGAGAATTATTCTATTTCATTTAATTCTTGGTGATTTATAAAACACATGTGCCTCTCAGTCTGAAAAGTGGCATACGTCTGTTAGATAGACTTTGATGTTCGCCGGATGTATGGGATCACAAACAGTAATGCTTTTAAGTGTTCCCTGAAGCTATCATCATTTTGCATTTTACAGATCCTAAGTGGGAAGGCATTCTACAGATTTGGAACAAGATATGACAAAGACCTGCCACCCGCTCTTGCATTACAAATTCTAGGAATTGCGAATTGTATCCTAAAGGGGACATATGTCAGTATTAGGGGCTAAAGCAGTTGTGGGGCTCTTTTGCGGTATCTCCTTTGAGCTATGCAGAGGGCCTTGAATTTAATTCCCTGCTCAATTGTAAGGCAGTGGAATGAGGCCAAAGCACTCTGGGCTGATTGATGCCTGGGGACTTTTTAGAAATAATCATGCAGCAGCATTTTATACTGTCTATAAACTTTTTGTCACACATTGTGGTTAACCTAGGTAGAGGGAGTTTACGTAGTCCAGTCATGAGAGGACAAGTGCTTATACAACCATCTTTGTGGTGGAGAATGGGAGAAGGTCTAATATTTTCCTTAACATCCTAATCATACCGAAACTGTTTGCTACAACTTTCCTTGCTTGGGTGTCAAACGTGAGGGAACTGTCAAACGAGATGCCCAGGTTTTTTTTGTTGCAGGTTTGCGAGATGGAGCACTTTCTAATGAGTCTGGGCAGGAAACTTGAGACCAAGCATAAAGTTATTTCCCACCACCATAACTTATTTTTCTCACTGTTAAGTTTGAGGCAACAGTGTACCATCCACTCGGCCACTTCCTATAAGCATGGTCCCAATTGTTGTTCTTTAGCCTGCTTAGCCGGAGTATCAGATAGCACAAATTGTGGGTCATCTGCATAGCTAACAATCAAGAGGCCAAAAGATCGTACTATGTCAGCCCATTGGTGTTCATAAAGATTAAATAATGCAGGGCTCAGGGAGGAGCCCTGAGGGACCCCACATTTCAGCCAAATGATCTCCGAATAGCAGGGATAAGTCGCACACGTGAAAAGTTCTGTCCTCTAACAATGAGGAGAGCCAGTTGCCAACGAGGAGAGCCAGTCCAGTACAATACCACTTATTCCGGCACTTTCCAATCTACATCTGAAAGTTAAGTGGACTGTGGTGTCACATGCCACAACTAGGTCCAGTAATATCACTGTCACAGAGCCCACTTGGTCCAAGATCCCTTTTAATTCTTCTATTACTACCAGCAGCGTGGTCTCCATGCTATGCCTGGGTCTGACACCATTTTGAGATGAGTGCAGGATTTCTTTGTCTACAAGAAAACATGTTAGGTGAAGATTCATATGTTTTTCTAGTATCTTACCCGGACTGGGTAACAAAGAGGTTTTCCAGTTGCCGGGGGTCTAAGGTAGATTTTTTCAGCAAAAGGTTTACCACAGTCTGCTTCCAAAGTTGTGATTAAGTCCCACTTCTCAGTGATAGATTGAGCTGCTCAATTAACACAGGAGAAATCTTGCTGATCCCTTGCTTTATCACATGTTGTGGGGCGGGGTCCAATGGGGATTCTGTTTTACCTTATTGTATAATAACATAGGCACTTCCTTACTAATGGGTGGTAAATATGTTGGGTAATCTTTAATGAACTTCAATTGTGAGGAGTTGTTGGACCTGTTAGAGTCACTACTACCTATGGATAGGACAGTATATATGTATCTTGGTAACCTTTTCCAGGAGAATTTAGCCAAGTCATTACATTGAGCTACTAAAGTAGATGGAAGAAAATTTGAGGGTGGAGAGTTAGTGACGGATTCAACTATTTGAAATATCACTCGGGAGGAATTCAATTACTTCTTAATTCTAAAAGCATAATAGCTGGTTTTGGCATTCCTAATATCATCATGATATTTCTTTATCATTCGGCTTTGTTTTCCTAATGAGAACATTTTCTCCATTTCCTTTACCCTCTCTTGCATTCCCTTCATAAGTGTGACGAAGGTGTTATTGACCCATGGGGACTTCTTTTGTTTCTTTGTTTGTTTAAAAATATTTAAAGGGATGTTTTGGTCAAGGGAAGTGGAAATCCAGCTCGTGAAAGCCCTTGATGCAACATTTTGATGTCATTTTGAATCACTGGCCTTCCCATTTGTTTAGGTTCAAGGTTGGACCAACAGTGGTCTATCTTTGTTATCTGTGTTGGTTTGCTGAGCAAAGTAATACGGGGTGGTGATTGAACCATAAAATGGGAAGTGGATCTAGGACTGATAAGTTTAGGATATTAGAAAAGACAGGCTCCGATAGATGTCCTTTGTTATGCCTGGGCCTGAAACCCATTGCATGAGCTACAAGCTTTCAAGGTCATGAATTAGACTGACAGCTCCTAAATCCTTGAGGTCTTCAAAATGAATATTAAGGTCTTCCAAAAGGGTGAAGTTGGGTTTTTAAGTGCCAAACTAGTCACTGCCCCGGGGAAGCCTGAAGGAAGTAGGAAGGGAATCCTGGTGGTTGATAGATAGCTGGCCTTAAGGGGTTAAATGTAGCGGTAACATTTATTGTGAAGATGATACTTTTACAGTTGGATAACGAAAGCGGGACATGGTACATTTTATTGAGTCTTTATGAACAATGGCTACCCCTCCCCTATGCCTGTCTGGTCAATCATTGTTACTAATAATGGATTGCATTTAGGAGGTGCAATGCCCTTAAACCAGCAACAATGCTTCCTATTTCAGATAAGGTGCTGTTAAGGCAGTGAGTATGATATTGATGGAGTGTGATGATGATCTTGATCATAACTGTCTAGAGGTGACTGGGGGCGTGGCTTGGCAAGCCACGATGGCGGCTGTGTCCTGCTGAGGCTCCGCGATCGGACTAGCATCTTGCCCACTCCCTGAGATCGCCGGGAGCCTCAGCCTACGGCAACTGCTCAAATAATGCTTACCTGCAGCGGGGCATCCTCTGGTTGAGCCGCGGGGACTGCTGACGAGCGGCAAGCCCCGGACCATCTCTCGCCAGAGCCGGAGCCGAGCGCCGAGCCCCCAAAATGGCGGACGCGGCTCCGTCTCCCTGATGTGGGCGCTACCGAGAGCCTGTCCCTGAGGCGGCGACCCTGGATGAAGTGGACAGCTGGCGGCCCCGGAAACCCCAGGAGAAAGTGGAGTGACCGGCCCACGGGGATGTGCTCCGGACCAGGCTAGCTTTCACGGCGACAGTCCGGTGCACAAGATGGCGGCCGCCATACCGGAGCTCCATTGCACCGCCGCTCCTACGCAGGCGGGAGCCTGACCCCAGCACCAAGCAGCCCATCGTCGCGGACCGAGGGGCGCCGGTGGAAGTGCCGCCTACACAACGCTGCGCCCTCCGGACATCCACAGTCCTCATCTAGGGGCGGTGAGTGTTGTCCCTTCTCCCCCCCCTCCGTGGACCCCGGCGCCGACGGCCCGGCGGCCTCCTGCTTCCTCTGGGGCCCAACGGGGGATCGCGGACCGCATCGGCTCTTGGTCGGAGGGGGGGCGGGGCCGGAACACTCCAGCCGCCTCGTGCAGCCCGGCGGACCCGAGTGCCTGACCCTAAGATGGCGCCTGCAGGGACCAGAGCACTGTGATCAGCGCGAGCTTCGCCCTGGATGCAGAGTGCTCCTCCGACCCTGAGGCGGTAGCACACCACGCCGAAGACGCTCACTGCCCTGACCTCTCCCAGGCCCCTGTCGCCTGCTCCTCGGCCTCCACGCTCGGCGGAGGGACCGCGCCACACGCTGAGGGGGGAGAGAGCAAGATCCGGCCACACTTGAAACACCCTGTCTCCCGGGGAACCTGGACGGTGGAGGTTGTACCCCCTAACACGTGTCTCCTGATGCCAGGGCTGCCACCCCCCGCAGCCGCAAGTTGCCATTAACGCCCCGAGCCAGTGGGGATCCCCCAGAGGGAAGCCAGTGACTACCCCAGGGCCGAGAGGAACTGGGAGCCTAACCTGCGCCGAGCTGCTGCCTACCCGGATACACTGTGGGACGGTGGTCTGCTGAGCACGGGGTGCACGGAGGCCCGATCCCCCCCATCTCTGACAGCACTCATGGGTAAATTGAAGGCCTCGCAGGTGGCGGCTGTCCCCGAGACAGCCATCGAGAAGATGCCACACACAAGAACGTGGACGCAGGCCAACGTGTCGCAAACCGACCCCACACTGTCGGCGAAATTGGATCAGGAGTTGGCGGCAATCGAATCGTCCCGCCTTTCGATGGAGGAGAGATTGGGCGCCCTGACGACGGACATCAGTTTAATCCGCGACGACCATCGCAAGTTGGCGGACAGGGTGAAGGAAGGAGAACGGATCGTGACCGAGCTGCAGCCGGCGGTGAAAACACAGGAGGCGGAAATGAAGGAGGTCCTACGCCGCGTGGCGGTCCTCGAGGAACGCACGGTGGATTTGGAGGGGCGCTCGAGACGATGTAACATCCGCGTCCTAGGCCAGCCGGAGGGGATTGAGAACTCAGACCCTCTGACCTACATGGAGTCCTGGACCAAGTCATTCACCCCAGAAGCGGAACGGTCGGCATACTTCTCCATTGAAAGAGCCCATAGGGTCCCGGCCCGGGCACCCAAGCCAGGCCTTCCTCCGCGACCCATGTTGGCTAAATTCTTGCACTTCCGAGACCGCGATGCGGTGCTCCGTGCGGCCCGGACGGCGGGCCCCCTACAAGTTGAAGACCAGCAAGTCATGGTGTTCCCGGACTATGCCCGAGAAGTCCAGCAGCAGCGTTCCACCTTCCTGGACGTCAAGAGGCGCCTCCGCGCCAATGATCTTCAATACTCCCTGCTGTTCCCGGCCCGCCTGAAAGTGCTACACAAGGGGAAAGCCCTCTTCTTCAACACGGCGGAGGAAGCACAGGATTGGACTGATTTTCACTGCCCAATAATCCCTAAACCCGGACCCCAGAGGGCACGCAACAACGACTCCAGACGATCCAGACGACGGTGCACGAGCCGTGCCCGATCAGGCCGCCCCAAAAGCCAAGCATCCTCCCCCACGGGCTCACCCGACCTCACGCAAATCATGCAGGAGCGACGAGACGCTTTACAAGCGGTGACAGAACTGCACACATCACCCTTGGCATCAGATCTGGAGGGTCCACCGCACCTGTTCACCCCTGAGAAAGACCGGGACAGTGATGGAACAATGTCAGGGTTTGGACCAATCTCCTCCCCCCTCGTTGCGGCCCACACCTTGGACGCTACCCTGGCCAGCCAACCTGGCACCTCTTCGTGACGGATGAACTGTCCACTGCTATATCCTTCTCATGATTGCCTATTGTGTTGCGCCACGTCTAGGAGCCTAGACTGCTTTGCCGAATGGTTGTATGCGCTAGAGAGCGACAGACACTTCTCCTGCAAGAGCCCGACCCGCGCATAGGCCCAGCAGCGACACACGCTGCCACCCCCGCAGATATCTGTTGTATTTCTCCCCTAGTGGGACATTAGTTTGGATATGCCACCTCCGGTGATATATCCTCAGTATTGGGACTGTTGCCCACCCAAGGTTTTACTTGTTGTTAATCCCCTTAGTCCCTCCCCCACGATTGTGGAAGCCTGGCGCGCAGGAGCACACGTGACACATACACACGGGCGGCCCTCGGGTGCTGTAGGGGGGTCCCTCTTCCAGCCACGACACCCTAAGAATGGCAGTCCCACGCTCGGACATTAATGTCCTTACACTGAACGTACGAGGTCTACACACGCCCAGCAAACGCTACTCTGTTTACTCCTACATTAAGCGTATGTCAGCCAGTATTGCATTTCTGCAGGAGACACACATTAACGCTACCGAACTCACTCGCTTGCAGGTCAAATGGCGAGGGATCTTCTGTGCCACACACTATTCAGCGTTTGCCCGCGGCGCATTGATCTGGGTCAGGCCAGGTACTCCCTTCCGGGTGCTCCGACGGGTGGTAGATAGAGAGGGCAGGTACGCGCTTCTAGAGGGAATACTTGACGGACAGGGAATACTCCTTGGCAGCATTTACGCCCCCAACACGGATCAGGGTAAATTCTGGGATCACCTCACGGGCGTTTTGGCCCAGTTCACTACAGTTCCGTGGGTGCTGGGAGGTGACTTTAACTGCGCGCTGGACCCCACCCTAGACCGCTCGCATCCTCCCCCGCACACTCCCCGGCCCCCCGGCAGGCAGAGCTCCTTAGGGCATGGACCTCGCATTGGGCGCTCACTGACGCATGGCGACACCTACACCCACTGGCTCGCATTTACTCCTTCCACTCGATTCCACACAACCTCCGGGTCCGCCTGGACCGTTTGCTCTGCTCTGCACCAATCCTCCCTAAGATCACATCTACAGACTACCTGGGTCGGATCCTCTCGGATCATGACGCTCACATCATTCGTCTGACCTGGCGCCCCCGCACCCACCAGTCCCCACCTGGCGCCTCCCTAGGAATTGCCTATCAGATCCAGTGTTCAGAGACGCACACAACACCAGCATCCAAGACTACTTCACACACAACACGAACACGGCATCGTCGGTACTGGTGGAGTGGGACACGTTTAAAGTGGTGGCAAGGGGAGAATGCATCAAACAAGTAGTAGGGGTCCGCCGTACCTTGGAACGGACACTCCTAACCTCAGAGCAGGCCCTGGCCGCACTCACTAAACGGCCAGATGACTTGGAGGAGCACGCCGTGCTTACGGCCGAGGCTAAGACGGAGTATCAGACTGCCTGCGCTGACCTCCGAAAATACAATTTTAGGGCTTACGCCTCTAGGGTGCACAAGGACAGAGACAAAACTGGGGCGCTACTGGCCTGGATGGCGAGGCAGGACACCGAAATCAAGCCAATCACAGATATTATCAACCCGGAAGATGTGCTGGTGCACTCCCAAGCCGAGATCCTCCTGGCGTTCCAACGTCACTATGCACAAGTGTACGGGACCCCGGCCCAATACTCCCCGTTTTCTGTAGATCGCTTTTTTCAGACCCGTTGACGCTACCCACAATATCGGATATTGACAAGCGCACTCTCGACGTCAGGATAGTACCCTCTGACATCACCCAGGCGATACGTGCCATGTCTCGGAATAAGGCGCCGGGACTGGACGGCTTCCCACTAGAATACTACTCTACATTCTCTCCCCTAGTGGTCCCCCGTCTGTCACGGATGTTCAGGGCGTCTCTTCATCTAGGGAGGTTACCCCAGTCACTGCGGGAGTCCGTGATTGTCACCTTTCCCAAACCCCACAGGGATCCACTCCACATGGGGTCGTACCGCCCCATCACGCTCCTGTCGGCCGACTGTAAGATCCTGGGGAAAATTCTGGCTGATCGATATGCGCAGGTCATACGCCCACTAGTCCACCCCGACCAATGCGGCTTCGTTCCGGGGAGGAACACCTCCCAGAACCTCCGCCGAGTCTTCCATGTTCAAGATCAGATACGTGACAGATTTCCCCGCGCCGCCTGCCTCATTATGGACCTGGAGAAGACGTTTGACACCCTCACCTGGCCCTATCTATTCTCAGTCCTGCGGCGCCTCAATATCGGCCCGACACTCATGGCGTACACACGCCTCCTGTATACCGACCTAACCACACGAGTTCGTATCGGGAAACGCATATCACCGGCGTTTGGAGTCCGGCGAGGCACAAGACAAGGGTGCCCCCTGTCGCCTCTCTTATTCGCGCTGGCAGTCGAACCGCTGGCGGTTCGGCTGCGCCTGGAAGGTGTGGACTGGGGCATCCCACTTGAGGACAGTACACATTGCGTATCCATGTACGCGGACGATCTCCTCATATACGTCCGAGACATCGAAACGGACCTGGCCCCCATAGGGGCAACGCTGGTGGAATTTGCAGATGCCTCGGGACTACAGGTGAACTGGGACAAGTCCACGGTTTACCCCTTACACCCGAGCCTGCCCCCCCTGGAAGTCGAGCTCGGACCGCATAAACTCTCATGGTCCGCGGAGGCTCCCCGGTACCTCGGTGTCCGCTTGTACCATTCTCCAGCAGACATTTTTTAGGGTAATCACCGCAAAGCACTTGCCAGTCTGCGCCCGGCTGTTGCCTTCTGGAATAAGCTCCCGCTGGCCCCAATAGGACGGATAGCCCTGGCTAAAATGGTGATGCTTCCCCGACTCCTTTACCACTTCACAAATTTACCGGTGGTACCACCCAGGTCCTTCTTCCGCGACATCGACTCCCTCTTAGGGACCCTTATCTGGGGCGAGGGCCGACACAGGGTCGCCCTGAAAACCCTCCAACTTCCCACGACGCAGGGAGGGCTCGGAGCTCCGTCCTTCGAGTCATATTTCCTCGCGGCACAGCTCCAATGGCTGTCATGCTGGACGGCGGACCGTTACCCTCAGGAGACTGTTACCTCGACCGGCAGAATCGCAACCCCGGAACTCACCCGTCTTCTCCTCCCGGGCACCAAGCCACGGCGCACATACCCCCTTCAAGTGGCGATAGCGTGCCGGTGCATGATGCGGATCCACCGAATGTCCCCCAGTAGACCTCCGTACTCCCCGCTACTGCCATTGATAGGCAGCCCCAGGCAGGACTCCTACTTCACGGCTCCACTGCTCACCGAATGGTCACACTGTGGCATCACGGATCTGGAATCGCTCTTCGAGGAAGGCCAGTTAAAATCACTTGACCGCCTGATCGCTGAATACGGGCTCCCCCCGGGCCAATTCCTCAAATATAGGCAGCTGATCGATGGATACCGGCCCCATTTTAATCTCCGAACCGGCGAGCCAGACACGCATCCAGTAATACATACAATCCTGCGTATGGGGGTGGGACGCCACTTAGTCACCTGGCTATATAAATCCATCCGGGAACTCTCACACGCTCCCCTGACGACCCTGCAAGCTACGTGGGAGGAGGACATAGGTCGCGCACTACATGACTCAGAATGGACTAAAGCGCTTGAGGCCCCAAAACGCGTCTCTAGGAACGCCCGCTTCAAGAACATCCAATACTATATCCTACACAGGGCATACCTCACCCCAGCACGATTGCAGAAGTTCTATCCCTCCACACCATTCCTATGCCCCAGATGCTGCTCCCCTGCTGCAGATTTTCGCCACATGTTCTGGAGCTGTTCGACCTTCATCCCTTTTGGCGGGTGGTGCACGACACACTGTCGGAACTCACAGGTCTCTCTACACTGGCCACCTGGGAGTCCAGCGCACTAGGCATCTTTCATGTCCCTAAGCAAGACCCGGTGCATAGACGCTTCGTGTCCTTAGCGCTCCTGTTGGCAAACAGATGCATAGCCATGCGCTGGCGATCTCCGGAGGGTCCCCCTATAGCAGCATGGACGGGGGCGGTCGGTAAGTGGGCGGCGGCGGAAGAGGATGCTCTTAGAGAGGAAGAAGCCAGGGGCACGCGTAAAATTCCCATATCCATGGAATGGGCCATGCTCCTCCACAGCTTCCGACAGTCCACACGCGCAGGAGACCCACCTACTCCTCCCCCCCCCCGCCCGAGAGGACCAGTAGCCTCTACCTGGTGTCACCCTTCCCAGGGCCGACTCCTGGTACCCCCTGCATCCTGATCATATTCTCATGTGTTATACCACCCATCTCGTTACTCACGTGCACGGGGTGTATCCGCCCCCTGTCCATTCCCCTCCCCCCCCCTTTGGAGCGCAAACTGAATGGCTCCTTGGGCCCCCCCCGACGCCCGTCACCAGTATCCCCCTGCTTAGACCCTGCTGGCACCCACATGCTTCCCTCCCACAGTTTTGTCCCCCCCGTTCTCTGGTAGCACCGTTATATGGACAGTACAGACCCCGATCCTACCCCCTTGAGGCGGGAACTTACATGCCTGTCATTATTCATCGTCCTCTTGGCGATGCAGGTTCACTGTCTCCCAGCCTGCAGACATATTTGCATGATTTGTACTGATTAATTGAGGAAATGTATATTTGCACCAGTTGTATAAAACAAAGAAAACGTTGCACGCTTGGCTGTTCGTGGCTGAATGTTGAGGCCACGTCAGCAGATTACCTACACTGTACCCATATACTCTGATGCAACAATAAAACAAATTTAAAAAAAAAAAACTCTAGAGGTGACTGAGTTGTGCAGAACACTAAGGCCAGATATGAAGGAAATACCTTTAGAAATGACTGATCCGACATTGTTCATTCATGGGTCTTGTTTCAGAGATCAATATGGAGCATTGAAACCGGTCTATGCAGTATGCTTTGTTTCAGGAACTTTGGAGGGGTCTCCTTTGCTGAATCTAACTGCTATGCAAGAGGCAGAATTGATGGCCTTAACAGGAACTTGTTGCTTATCAGAAACTTTAAATGGGACAGTATACACAGACAACCTGTATGGTTTTGGTGCTGTTCAGGACTATGGACATCTATGGTCACAAAATGAGGGTTTATGTTATCCACTGTAGCTCCCCTGAAGAATAGCCTTTACTTATTAGATTTTTGAGAGCAATACAAAAACCCAAGGGTGTCAGCAGATGTCAAATGTTTAGCCCATAAGGATAGCAAGGATATATTACTCTTTGTAAAACATATGCAGCTCAAATGTCTGAAGTCTGAGCATTACATGAGTAATCAGTTATACAAGGAAATGAAAATAATGAGTTTGAAACTGATACAGTACAAAATTCAAATAATGTGAATTGTTTCTTTGTGGATTCAATGCAAACTTCTTTGAGTGAACTGAGAGATTAGCATGAGGCATTCCGTAAAACAAGAAAAGAAAATGGTAGAAAAAGAAAACATTTTTTTTTATTGAGATGCCACTTTGTAATGGCTTGAAATATGTCTTGGTAATTTTCTGCTTGTTCTAAAAAATGGTGGAAGCATTTACCACAAGGAGGGCAGATAGCCGTACAGTTGCCAAATTGTTGAGGGAGTTCATTCAACGGTTTAGCCTCTCAACATCCATTGAGACTGATAATGGTGCACACTTTAAGAATTAAGTCCTAGATGTAGGTAATAGCAAATTACCGAATGGTAAATACCGAATTTTACCGACTCTGTATTTAATATTCGGTAATTGCTATGTAGGTAAATAATTCGGTAAAAATACCGAATCAGTAAGATTCGGTAATTACCGATTCAGTAATTACCGAATCGGTATTTGCCATTGATTCCTATGGGCCTTGAAGCCCATAGGATTCAATAGCAAATACTGATTCGGTAATTACCGAATCGGTAAAATTACCGATTTTACAAGGGGGACAGGGCGTCACTTTGACACCCTGTTGCACCCCTGTTACTGGCTTGTGTGCCATGTGACACACAGACATGCCCTTAGGGCATGTCTGTGCCACATGGCGCAGGTGTACATGCACAGATGTGCATGTACACTGGAATTCGTTATTTACCATGTAATAGTATTACATGGTAAATAACGAATCGGTAATGGCCTGTGGCACTGTTTCCAGTGCCCCCTACATCAGTATTTACCAATTAGGTAAATGTACCGATTCGGTATTTAACAGAATCGGTAAATTTACCGAATCGGTAAATATACCGATTCTGTAAATTAAATTCCACCTGCATGTCAATTCCCAAATACCGGTCAGTAACGGCCAAATTCGGCCGTTACCGACCGGTAATTGGCAACCTACATCGGGCCCTAAGTGTTGCAAATAATTTGTACAGCATTTAATATCAAAAAATCCTTTTTTTTAAACAAATTGTGTGTAGTCTTTATTGTTTTATGTAACACTACCACAAAATATATGCAAAACGTTTCCAAGTGATTTGAATCAAAATTAAAGCAATAATAGTGTAGTACAGGAATATTATACTACCCAGTTTGAATGGAATATGTTATACATAATATTTTCTATATGTTGCAAATGTTATTGTCATTTTTATTCAATCCATATAATTGGTTATTTATTCATGTTCCCGTTTGTAAAGTAAATATAATAAACACATTTTCATCCACATTTTATCTACCATAATTTGGAAAGTAACCCAGATAGCACAAAATGAGCTGGAATATCAAGTGCAATATAATACTGACAATATCATTTAAATATGTTGAATGCTGTTACCGTCTTTTAAGCTGTCATTGTTATTTAGTACTATTTTGATTACCATAGTAGGGTTCATAAAGATAAAATAGCATTCAACTTGACAGTAAAATTGCTAAGTCCATCTATTATGATACAGAATGGTTGAAATGCTGTGCATGATCTGTAAACCCTCTTTTTGACATTTACATCACACATTAGCAGACTGGACTGTTAGAAAATAATACATTATCAAAATCTCACATTTCGTACCCATCATTTAAAATTTGGTTATGTGCCTCAAAAGCCCAAACGTTAGATTATTAGTGTGGGCCAAAACATGGTTATCATGTCAATTTATAAACAAATGCAACTCTCCTCAAACTTACAAAGTCTAATCAGGATTGTCGTGACTCCGAACTCGAAATAAAATAAAAACTGTTTTCTTTTCTGTAAACTTTTTAAAAGTGTTGATTCTAATTGTAGATTTTGCGAATGGCCACAGGAAACTCTTGCACATATAATATGTGTATGCCCGAAGCTGATTAATCTTAGACATTTAGTTTTGAAACCTTATTTTCTGATGGGTGGCGTGAGATCTGCCCGACAGGCATTAATCATGTCATTGTTTGGTGAATCGGTTCCATTACTCGGTCAACTGGTAACATTTTTAATGGCAGTTGAAAAATGTCTAACATAGGGCAAATCCCCTCTATTTTTATGGCCTTGGCGCTATTAGTTTTAACAGCTTATAAATTCAATTACTTAATATTTTGTTGCAATGGTATTAATTTGAAATGTAACAATAGCTGGGTTATCATCGCAGCAAATTGATGCACTTTCGGCACATTAGCACTTTGAAAAGAAGGGGAAATGAATGATTATTTGTCAGACTATTCCTCTGTTATATCCATGGAAATAGTATGTAATGCACACCGTCACTTTAAAATGTATAATGTGCAATAATATCCTGTGATTAACAATGTAAGGTGGCTAGATTTGGGCTTATCAATAAGTTTTTAAATTGTATTTATGGGACAGTTTTTTAAATTATGTGATGAGAAGATGTTTTGTTTGTAATATAAATGTGTTTTTCTTGAAGATATAGGATGTCATTGCAATGATTTTAATTAATCAAGCAATAAGGATTATATATATATATATATATATATATATGACTGCGCTGTTCCCTGTTCTCCACCCACAGACATGCACAATGCACTTGGTTATTTATAAATCACATAGAATATTGGCAAAGACCTTACTATTCCTTCTCTACAGATTTCCAAGGATGAGTTATACCTTAACATAATGATTTTACTTGGTGGCTCAGTTAGCAGATGATCTTTACGAAGAATAGGCAGTCATTTCAAAGCTACAGACCTTTAGAAATAAAGGATATAGTTGGAGTTTGAAGCCACTGTAAGAATTTAGTAATATATACTTGGGATATGGTGGCTACCAGACCATGGGTGTCGAGGCGGCAGCCAATCACTGGCTTTAGTGAGACTCTCACAAATTTCATGACTTGCATGTAAAATGGGTCCATGATTTACTTATTCCAAACATCCTGTTCATAAAGGCTTTGCAATTACGAAAACTGAGCAAATAAAATTTGATTTATCACATTCTCTAGAAGGGTTTAGCCTCAGCTTTGTGAAATGTTTCATAATCATTTAAATGAGGCCCTCAAATGTTCTTTGCAATTTCAAAACATGACAATTTGTGTTAGGGTTATTAGAAATATTGAATAATCTTGCATTTTTAAACATTTCAGCTCCTATTTGTTTAAGTTTTCTTTTACTGAAAGCTAATGAATGTGAGAAATGTCCTGATTGGGCCATGTGTGAATATGCAGATTTTGTTTTTTATGAGCTAACTATACCAAAAACAATACAAAACCAACGATTCAAGACCAAGAGTGCTTTATTTATGCGTTTTCATATAGCCCGGACTTTACCCGAAGGCGTCAGAGCTCTTCACAATAGGAACAGCAATGATACATGAGGAGAAATGTATAAGTGAACAAATTACAAAAGCAGACGTTAAGTTACGTGAGTGTGCCCACGTGGATGACTTGAATGCAGCCTAGTCCATTTACGATTTCTCAGCCAGAATCATTGATGGAAATGAAGGGTCACTGGATAAATACTGAATTGCCATCGGGCAGAGGAGAGCCGTGAGGGGAACGGCGGAGAGAATTCCGGGAGGCACCGGGAGCTAAGGACCACAATCCCCAGCAGCCCCTGGGGCACCAGCGCGACCGTGACGCGCTCGAAGCGCCCGGAGGCGCTGGTAAAACGCTGACCCCCACGAGACCAGGGGGGACACCAGTCTTTGCCATTACAGAATTGCCATCGGGCAGAGGAGAGCCGTGAGGGGAACGGCGGAGAGAATTCCGGGAGGCACCGGGAGCTAAGGACCACAATCCCCAGCAGCCCCTGGGGCACCAGCGCGACCGTGACGCGCTCGAAGCGCCCGGAGGCGCTGGTAAAACGCTGACCCCCACGAGACCAGGGGGGACACCAGTCTTTGCCATTACAGAATTGCCATCGGGCAGAGGAGAGCCGTGAGGGGAACGGCGGAGAGAATTCCGGGAGGCACCGGGAGCTAAGGACCACAATCCCCAGCAGCCCCTGGGGCACCAGCGCGACCGTGACGCGCTCGAAGCGCCCGGAGGCGCTGGTAAAACACTGACCCCCACGAGACCAGGGGGGACACCAGTCTTTGCCATTACAGAATTGCCATCGGGCAGAGGAGAGCCGTGAGGGGAACGGCGGAGAGAATTCCGGGAGGCACCGGGAGCTAAGGACCACAATCCCCAGCAGCCCCTGGGGCACCAGCGCGACCGTGACGCGCTCGAAGCGCCCGGAGGCGCTGGTAAAACGCTGACCCCCACGAGACCAGGGGGGACACCAGTCTTTGCCATTACAGAATTGCCATCGGGCAGAGGAGAGCCGTGAGGGGAACGGCGGAGAGAATTCTGGGAGGCACCGGGAGCTAAGGACCACAATCCCCAGCAGCCCCTGGGGCACCAGCGCGACCGTGACGCGCTCGAAGCGCCCGGAGGCGCTGGTAAAACGCTGACCCCCACGAGACCAGGGGGGACACCAGTCTTTGCCATTACAGAATTGCCATCGGGCAGAGGAGAGCCGTGAGGGGAACGGCGGAGAGAATTCCGGGAGGCACCGGGAGCTAAGGACCACAATCCCCAGCAGCCCCTGGGGCACCAGCGCGACCGTGACGAGTTCGAAGCGCCCGGAGGCGCTGGTAAAACGCTGACCCCCACGAGACCAGGGGGGACACCAGTCTTTGCCATTACAGAATTGCCATCGGGCAGAGGAGAGCCGTGAGGGGAACGGCGGAGAGAATTCCGGGAGGCACCGGGAGCTAAGGACCACAATCCCCAGCAGCCCCTGGGGCACCAGCGCGACCGTGACGCGCTCGAAGCGCCCGGAGGCGCTGGTAAAATGCTGACCCCCACGAGACCAGGGGGGACACCAGTCTTTGCCATTACAGAATTGCCATCGGGCAGAGGAGAGCCGTGAGGGGAACGGCGGAGAGAATTCCGGGAGGCACCGGGAGCTAAGGACCACAATCCCCAGCAGCCCCTGGGGCACCAGCGCGACCGTGACGCGCTCGAAGCGCCCGGAGGTGCTGGTAAAACGCTGACACCCCCCTCGCCCCCGCGAGTCGCGCGCGGGAGCGCCCGGGGCTAAGCCCGGGCAAAGGGCGGGCCCTCTGTGGCCCTCAGAGGCCCGAGGAGGACGGGACGGGGCCACCCCATTTCGTCATTTCACTAAGGTACTTTCCATTGGCCCATTGGGCAATCTTCTTTCGGGAACTGTGGTTACAGAAAACATTGTTGGGACTATCTGCTTTGTGCTATGTGTTATTGACATTTGTGTCTGTTGTTCCGCGTCGCAACCCACATTGTAGAATAAGGGCAAGCAACTGTCAGCATGTCTCCAAAGGGCACTCGCAGCAGAACAGCAGCCACTGTGACTGGCCCCATTGACCTTTTTATAACGAAGGCCAATGACGCCATCAATCAGGGCATTAGCCTTTTAGAACGCAGGGTATCACAAGATCTGGCACATGCCAAACGTTCCTCACTTGGCCTTATCGCTACCGCCACTACACCTGCACAAGCTATGCCTAATAACATCAGACCCCTACTTGACGTATGTGCTGACATTCACACCATGCCCAGCGAGGTTAACCTTTCAGCCACCATTCCCCTGTTAGATTCAGACACCGATATCAGTACAGACTTGGAAAAATCCCTGACCTACCCATTAACCCCTCTCCCAAAGTAAAATCCGCTGATAACACCAGGCAAGTGAGAGGCAGGCGAGAGGGGGCAGTTCAAAAAGTGAAGTCACACGCACCAAAGCCCCGGGTCACCATGGTCAGGAAATATGGCCGGGCACAAAGGAAACCTGGGAAAAATACCAACTCTGTCCCTAACAACAACACGACCAGGGTTACGGTAATATCTCAGGGGGATGAAAGTGAAATGGTTCAGCAGGGTAGAACAATGGATACCAATGATAACACAGATAAGGCATACGACCCTCTGCTGGAAAGACTGGGGGAACTATTAAGCATTTATCTATCCCCCATCGAAAATAGCCTCAATCGAATAGAAAAACAACTAGCTGAATTGAGTAGCCCTCTTAAGAATTTCCTAAAGGAGGGTCCTGCAACACGTACAAATAACAGCAACACCACCAAAATAGCAGGCCCCAAAATAAATATTCCACAAGCACCTCCAACTATCCCAAACAATGCACACAAAGTTGCACCTGTAGCACTGGGCAATGGCCCAACTACTAAACAAAAAGCAGCAACATCGCACACTAATAGCGAGCCCACAGATAAAAGGAAGGACCCTGGTACCAATACCATCACTAATACTAAAACTCCAAATGTGAGCATCACAGGTCACCCTGCAACCTCAACAAGCAATCCTATCTCGACCCAACCCATTCCAAAAACACCTAGACAAGTTCCTGCCCGCATTAACCTCCCACCGGAATGCGGTGCATATGTATTAGTGTTAGTAAATGTCACCAAACTTAGAAAGGATAAGGATGAAAATCCCACATCACTCAAAAACAAAACCTTGCACTGGCTAATTGCCAATTGCAATTACCCTATTGATGGTGCAAGGGAGATTATTAACACACATCGAGTGGGATGGATTGGACCACTTAGGAAAAAATTTGAGGGCGACTGTGTCACCATAAGCTTTAGAAACCCACAATGGGCAGAGAAAACACTAGCCAATGCCCCTCTACCATCGCCCTGGGAATTCAACACCACGCTCCTCCCCTTAGGATATTTCTACCGACACTTGATACCCCCCGAACAAGCCACGGCTAATTTCCCCAATAATTTCCCCACTAACTCTCATCAGGATATGAATTTTGGAGCAAGGATTAAATCACCCCTTTTTGTCCAAAATCAGAACCCAAATGCCGCCTACTCCAACAACCGTAACTGGCACCCACAACCTCCAATGCCAATCCTAACCCCCAACCCTCCGCAGCACTTTCAAGCCCCAACTATGCATCAGAGTAATTATAGGGATAGGCCTTACCCAATCCCTAACCCGTTCCAGTTTGCACAGATGACTGATGTTAGGCCAATGTACAATATTCCTACTTTCAATCGGTTCGATTATTTATCATCATTAGACGAACAGGATTGACTAAGTATATCCCCCAATAAAGAAATGTGCAACGATGCAAAAGCCTGTAACTTAGAGGGTGCCACAACTCCGGCTGCATTGCACCACGTTAAAACTGCTGTTACAGAAATCATATTGTCGGATAGCATCCCGGCCATTTCTAACGAATCACTCAACCCTGATAATGGGAATACTGGGAGTACATCCATCAAACACGGGTTCAAACATGGCCTATCAATTCTAAGCTGGAATGTTGCAGGTTTAGAATCCAAGCTTTCGGACCCTGCTTGGATTGAACTAATTAATGATGCAGACATACTTATGTTCCAAGAAACTTGGGCTGTCGATAACCTGTATATTGAAGGCTACCACTGCTTCAGCCTGACATCAGTAAAACCTAGCTTTGGCCGAGCAGTGGGTGGTCTTTTTATGGGGATCAGAATCTTGGCAGGCGGTATAATTAGTGATCTGAAGCTAGACAACCTTGCCAATCCCAATATTCAAATTTTAGAATATAAATTGAAATCAAAGACCACAATTTATTTAATTAATTTTTATAATAATGATTTTTATGGTGTACCGAACAAAAACTTTGCTGCATTATCTAAGGTTTTAAATATGATTGATTGTTCCCTGTCAGTAGACACCAAGACTAGCATTCTGATTGGGGGTGATTTTAATGTGAAACTTATAGAGAACTATGGATCTACTAATCTTGATTACTGTAATGACCGCAGGGGTTTGGAACTAATCAGCATACTTTCAGATTTTAATCTTGTTGATGTAATGAGTGTAGGGTATGATATGAATTTTCCCTATGCCCCCACGTTTAAGGGCAGGGATAACGGTTCAATTATCGATTACATATTTACATCACCTCTGTTAACGGACTGTTTAATCAAATCTTCTGTGGTGCAAACGTCTTTCAGTGATCACAATCCATTGTTAGCTATTTTTAATTTCGCACCCAGTCCGATTTTTATGAATTTAAATGGGGCAAGGGATATTACACCCTCAATCGACGGCCTTCGCCTTAAATGGAGGGGAATTGACTGTGGGGCCATTATAGACACGATTCAGGAGGCACATCCCGATCTACTGAAATGCCTCTCCTCCCCAAGCACAAATAATGAAAAATTGATCACAGACTTTGAACCTTTAGGCTCAAATATAAAAATTCTCCTGTCAGTCCCACTCCCTACTGAACACAAAGAGCCACGGTGGTTTGATACATCTTGCTCCGTGGCCAATAGAGAGTTAAGAAAGGCCCTCTCTGCCAAACCCAGATGTAAAGATGTAGTTCGAGCTGCCAGGAAAAACTACAAAGACAAAATATCGAAAAGGAAGGCAAACTTGCTCTCCGACCACTGGGATAAGCTGGTCATCAGCGCCAATCTGGGTGGCAGCGCCCCATTTTGGTCGGCTGTTAGGAGAACGAGGGAAATGGGCAAGGAGCTTACACAAACTAGCTGCAATATAACCAGTGCAGCCTGGGAGACCCATTTTTCTAATATTTATGCCGCCCCCTCTGATGAGCAACTTCTCCCCAATATGGACCAAACAGAAGGCTTAGAGATCTCTGACCTAGAAGTCAGGAAAGCCATCAAAGAGAGCCTAGGTAACAAGGCGCCCGGGCCGGACGGCTTCCCTATCGATATTATTAAATTTAATGCTGCTCTTTGGATGCCAATACTCCTAAACTTCTTTAACAGTCTCCCACATGTAGCCATGCCTGCCACCTGGGCTACTAGTATCATTGTCCCCATTTATAAAAAGGGAGACAGATCAGACCCAGCAAATTATCGTCCCATTTCCCTCCTGGATAATACTCTAAAAATACTAGGACGAATAATTTATAACAGGGTACTGGAATGGGCGTCTGATTCTGACTTTTTAGATCCCTGCCAGATGGGGTTCAGGAGCGGGGTAGGAACAGTCGAGCAATGTCTAAATTTAAAATTGATAATCGACAAATACTGCATTGCTCGCTCATCCCCTGCCTACCTAGCTTTTATGGATCTTTCATCCGCATTCGATCTTGTGAATAGATCTAAGCTTTGGTTAACCCTCCTGTCAAACGGTCTTGATGCCACTCTTGTTAGATTCTTAGCCTATCTCCATACCGACCTAAAAGCACGGGTACGTATTGGGATGGGCGGAGAGGTATCGGGAGCCATTGAGATAGGGAGGGGGGTGAGACAGGGGTGCGTTTTAGCACCCCTGCTGTTTATCATTTATATCAATGGTCTGTCCAATTGTCTAAAGAAAGCTACCCCTGATGTCCCAACTATTTTAGGTAACCCCCTACCCGTGCTTTTATATGCAGACGACGCTGTCCTTATGGCACGTACACCTAACGCTCTACGTCTGCTTGTGCACAGTTTTGTAAATTTTATGGAGGGACTGGATCTGAAAGTTAATTTTAAAAAGTCTTTTATTATGTCCTGTGGGCCGGGCAAAAGGAAACTCAGCACAATTCGAATTGGAACAGATAAACTAGAATCTGTCCATAAGTTCCCTTATCTGGGGTTGGTTTTCGCTGCGAACAGCTCGTGGAGTGGGCATGTGGCCCACGCCACGAGCAAGTTCTCGAAAGCCAACAATTCTGTCCTGAGTCTCCCCCGCCCAAAGAAAATCGGCGCCACAAAAGCCATCGCTAAAATTTTCAAACTACAGTGTTCTCCTGTTGCCACGTATGGAGCCGAAGTTTGGGGATCGGCCAGCAGTATTAGCATCCAAAGAGAGGAAAACCGTTTTTGCAGAAAATTGCTGGGAGCACCGATCTCCTCTTCTAATTTTATCTGCCATAACGAACTCAACCTCCCCTTCATAAATGACTTTATTAAAGTAAGACCAGCTCTCTTCTGGATCAGAATCTGGAGGAATGAGGCTGCTGTCCTTACGCAAAATATCATTAAGGACTGCCTTAATTGCGAAAATGGCATGCAGATCCCCTGGTTTAAAGAACTTTTTAAAACATTTAATGAAATTGGTAGAGGCATTTTGTTTACCGAGCCAACGGCTATCGAATTAAAGGATAAATCTGAGGTCCAAAAGGCACTTTATGCACTTTACCGTAATGAACGGCTTGGAAGTGAATCACAGAAATCAGGGGTCAAGAAATACATTGGAAACGGTCTTTGTAAGCAAATCATGCCACCCTACCTTTCACTCCCTATGTCAAGTTGGGAGCGATCTCTATTGTTTCGTCTAAGGGCAGGAACTGTGAAATTTTTGCTGTCTTTTCCTTTGGGGTACCAACATCATATAGATCTTACCCCCTGCCCTTGTGACGGTATAAGCACTCAAGATGATTTGCACTTTCTGTTTTTCTGTAAATTTTATGTGAGATATATCAAATGGCTTTTAACCCCATACTTTAGGAAATTCAGACCTCTCACACTTCAGGAATCCTACATGTTGTTGCTCACCTTGGACACCTATGAATTGACTTTTCGCACTAGCACTTTTTTAAGACTAGCCATACGTGCACGTAAGACTATGGAAAGTCCCTGAAATCAGAATCAGTCATAAAGATACTACTGCAAAAACTTTATAAGATAATGAAATCTATTGCTTAACCACTGTATGAACTGTTTTGTTACTATGGAATGCTATTTATATAACTGTTTTGTATTATATGTATATATGTGCTTTGGTGTGTTCGGTACTTTTATGAATTTTATCAAATTCGAATAAAGGTCTTTTGAATTGAATTGAATTGAGTAAGAACAATACACATCCATATAGCATTTGGCAATAACATTGACTTTCACTTTCTAACAAACTTTAAGAATTAGTTCTAAGAAATTTGAAGATGCTGGGATGTAAAATCACTAAACACATTTTAAGAATTGTGAAGCATTTCATTTTTTTGGAAAGTCTATTCATAAATTAGTGCTATGCAAAATAAACACAAAATGCAGTTTCAATGTTCATACACTAAGTTGCTTTTTTTTACTACAACCTTAAAATCGTACAATCCATGCAATATTAGCAGCATATAGATACAGCAAGGCACAACATGTTTTACATAAAATTAAAGTACGCAAACGTAATTATTTCCATGATTACAATGTTCACCCAAGTTAAACGATTCAATCCATTGCAATGCAGACAGTTAAAGAGAAGAAAGAAACGGAAAGGTACATCTTCCCCAAACGGGAGAAAGAAAAACAACAAGCATTTGCAATGCAATAGGTCTCACATTAGGAAAGTTTGAGCTATTGGTATTGTAAATGACATTTTTTTTATTTATGTGTTGGTTTTGAAAATAGTGAAATTAATAGCTTTGTCATTTACAATGCCAATATTTTTAACTTTTGCAAATGTGACACCTATAGCATTTTACCTATAGCGTGATGAATGCCCAAATACACCTTTTGCATCCAGAAAGATTTGCAGTTTAGTAAACTAGCTATTGTAAATTAGTTTAAAAAAAGAAAATGACACCAATTTTATTTTGATGACATACCTATGCCTGTGATAGATGCACAGTTAGTTAGAGAGTCAGTGAGAGTTATTAAGTCAGTTAGTTTGTGAGAGAGTAAGTCAGTTAGTTAGTGAGTGAGAGAGCTAATTAGTTAGTAAGAGAGAGAGCTAGTTTGTTAGTGAGAGAGTGAGAGCTAGTCAGTTAGTTAGCGTGAAAGTCAGTCAGTTAGTTAGTGAGAGAGAATGATAAAGTTAGTTATTGAGAGAGAGTTAGTTAGCGAGAGAGTTAGTGAGAGAGAGAGAGAGATAGTGAAAGTGAGAGAGTTAGTGAGTGAGAGAGAGAGTGATATAGTTAGTCAGTCAGTTAGTGAGAGGGAGAGTGAGAGAGTAAGTTAGTTAGATAGTTAATGAGAGACAGAGTGAGAGTTAGGTAGAGAGTTAGTGAGAGAGTAAAGCAGTTGAGAGAGTGAGAGTTAGTAAGTTAGTCAGTGAGAGAGAGCGAGAGAGTTAGTTATTTTGTCAGTGAGAGAAAGTGAGTGAGTGAGTGAGTGAGTGAGTGAGTGAGTGAGTGAGTGAGTTAGGTAGTCAGTGGAGCTAGGATGGGAGAGTGATTAGCCAGTTTTAAAGCTGGCAGCTTTAATTGTAATGTTATAACATTTCCCCAGTTAGTGCAACATGTCTATTTAATAAATAAATATTAGCGTAGACCATGAAATTGGGCAAGTGATTCCAAACATTGAACAGACTGGTTTATAGTTGTTATGGCAAGGATCTTAGCCAATAAGTTAGTGAAGCTATTAAAAGTAATGCTCTTATGTATAGTTCTGTATACATTGATATGGCTTACCTCTGCTGCAAAGTAGTAAATAAAAGTGCACTGTGAAGATTGTGCTGCACGAAAAAATGTACGTTGCCCGCCGCAATTTTTCAAGTAAAAAACTTGGAAAACTTTTATAATTAGTTGTAAATTCATTAATAAACGTTTGAAATAATGATTATTTGTAGTTCATTTTTTATGCCTTAGTTTTAATTCCAAAGTGGTTGAAAAGTTTAAAGAAATATATGATACTTACCCAAGTGTTGTAAAATGTGGGTCCATACTAGTATCGATGCCCGGATGGATGGCGCAAGTTGCCTCTTAGTTCCCATTCTGAATAGTTACCAAAATAAAGAGACGGGCGCTGGAAGCCGGAGTCACAAGAACAGGATTTATTACTCATGAGGAGAGCCTGTCATTTCGGACACGAAACACAGTGTCTTTCGGGAGGTGCTCTAACAAGTGAGCTGAAACGTCGTCTTTTATACCTTACAAAACACTTAGCATTACAATCGCGACATTGTGAAACACGGAAAAGACATCCCCATGATCCTCGTGTCAATCCTACCCCACATATGTTCACAATAGGGACCCTTGACCTGCTGATAAGAGGGGAGGGTAATCACGCAGCTGAGTGTTCCGCCAACTTTTAGGATGTGTGCGCCTGATCATAGCCCAGGGGGTTGGGTGGCCAGGATCAATAGTGGGTCCTTTGAAGAGGAGTGATTCCATACAATAAGCAGTAAACAGTATCTCCTGGCTTAGGCGATGACCTGAGACATGTGTGGACAGTCAATCGCGGAGGGAGGGTTTACTAACAGAGGGGGTATTCATGAAAGGAAAGGAGGCGCTGGTCAGGCGCGGCCGTGACTCCCAAGGACAGGGTCTTACAGAAGAAGAAGGTTTATGACTTGCCCGTGTGAGGAGAAGGGAGGGGGAGCCAGGGTGTGCACAGGGACAGAGTCGTACAGAGAGAGAGAGGTCTTATGACTTATGCGTGAGAGAGCGGGGGCAGTCAGGTGCAGCTGGGGAGGGCTATGTCAGCTAAGGCGAAGGATGCCTCTTCAAGAGGGAATGGGGGGGTTTGCGTGGGTCAAGCAAGAGGGTTGCCTTTCAGGGCAGGGTCGCGCAGAGGGAGAGGGTTTCATGGTCTATGCATGTGAGAGGGGGGGGGGTTCAGATACGCGCAGAAGGGAAGCCGGTGATTCTAATGAGCAGGCAAAAAAAAAGGGCCAGGGTGCCTAAAATGGCTGTCATGTATATACGGGTACGGGCCTTTACTGGCAGAGTGATGCGGTCAATATTTTACGGTATTCATGGTGCTTGCAGGGAGAGGAGCGGGAAAATGGGGAAATGAACGCTGTTTATGTACATCAATTTCTCAAATTTCCACAGTCGCCCCTTTTTACATTACAGAGTTCATTTTTGTAATTGATGGGGGTACAAGTAAACAGGCGTGGTTGAAGAATTAGCATTGTCAATACTAACATTGGCATATAATCATGGACAGTTGATGCGATGGGCAGAATGCAGCACATAGGAAATTGCATTTGTCGAGTTCCTATCATTTCAAAAGCACTACATAGCATAAATGTTTCTGACTTAAAAATGTGACCAATGAACATTTTGACCAAGTAGTTGAGGGCGGAATTCAGTTCAGTACACAAGATCTCTTCGTCACAGTGTCTTTTTAGCAGTGAGCCATCACTGGTAGGCTCTAGTCCGTATCCTTCAGTTGGCGCTGTTGAGCACCGGCGGTGGAGCTATAGGTCCAGCTCGTATTCAACCTTTCGCGTTGCAAGGTGTGGTCTGTCCTCTGCTGTTAGACCACAGTCCTGTTCCCTAACCAGTCCTTTTAGTGGCGCCTTATGCTCGGCACCTATATTTCCGTGGCAACACCCTATTCCCACCTGAATGCCGTTCTTCCTTTTGGCGTGAAGTCACATGGAAAAGAGGGTGTGTGTTGTTCAAACAGTCGATAGGAGAGAGAGCGGAGTTGGGTCAGAGTTCCTGGGACACACAAAAGAGACCAAGGGAGCAAAGGATAACAAGCAGGCAAGCCCATCAATCGGGCCCAAAGAAGGGGGACGGAGACTCCAGGCACACGTGGGTTAGCAGACGGAGGGCTTCAGGGCAGCCCGTCATTTTTCATTTTCCACGTTTGAAATTGCTGTCTCGTCCCGTATCTTGTTGCTCTGCAGCTCCACCTTTGGTCGAGGTCGCATGTATCTCAAGATCTGCAGCCAGGCACGTCCGACCCTTCTCCTCCGGTGATCGCAAATCTTTGAATAGGTACAAAACAAGCTTTTAGAGAACTGACAGAAGAAGTCATTTATGCAGGTGAATTCCTCCCTCAATCCTACGCACTTGGGAGATACGCTCATCGGTCACAGTCAGAGGTCTATTACCAAGCAGTGCATATGTCAACATTCCTACTGTGTTCATGCCAAGTGTATTCATCGTCTATTCATGACATAAATGTATAGAAATAATATTCCCATCAACTGCGCATTTCATCAATTTCAACATTTTGGAACTTCCAGTGGAGACTTGCCTTTCAAACCCGAGCCTTTAACAGTCTAACATTTCCCTTCAAGGTTGGCTAACCTTTTTCAACCAGGGCGGGGGCGCTATCATCTATAGTCAAGGAAAAACAGGTTTTTCTCGAGGGACGACAGTTACTCATGGTCATCATGTTTATATCCGGGCCAGCAGCTCTGATGAACAGAAAAATAAGGTGCCATTGACATACAGTTCCCCTATAAAAGGCCAGATTGGGGGACCTTAGTCGTCTTACCCGTCCTTTCCTTCTCAGCCAATTCGAGTTCATTCATTTTGCAGAAAGGAGAGGTAGTAATATGGCGAGATACAATCATTTCAGTTTCGGCCAATTTCGCTGAACACCTTCGCGTTCAATAAGTATCCAATCAGACTGGTGCCAGCGAGGCATGATTTTACCATAAAAAGGAAGAGGAAATAGGGAGACTCTCAGAGAGTGAGAGTCGTCCGCAATCTAAACGAGCCATTCGGTACACGTGTGACATGTAGAGAGAGAGAGAGAGAGAGAGAGAGAGAGAGAGAGAGAGAGAGAGAGAGAGAGAGAGAGAGAGAGAGAGAGAGAGAGAGAGAGAGAGAGAGATAGGAAAAGGGGGGAGAGAGATAGAGAAAGAGAGAGACGTGTACGAAAACAGGTCATTTAGTGCGTTCACAACACAGAACAGCAGGGGGTCAGGTAACGGAGAGACGCAAACAAAGGGAGAACATAAACCCCTATAGTACACACACACAAACTCAGACGAAGGAAGACAGTACATGTATTACATATATAAGACATTCACAACAAAACAGAAAACAATTGTTGGCCAACAAGGTCTATTTTTATATCCTTCGTATCTTTACTATCCTATTTACCTACGTGCTTAGCTCTTTTTACCTTTCCCTCCTTTTCCCTCTCGCTTGCTATTTCTGCGAGCGTTCTCAATTGCCAATACTTACACCTCGGTCAGTCGATCAGAAATTAACCTGGTCGCGCTATTTACCCATGGTTGGATCTTAAACCATTTTTCAGTTTCTTCCTTTGGTGGGAAGTTCTTCAGGCTGAGGCAACGGCAAGTATTGATCGGGAGAACAGTCGGACAGCTTGGCGATATCTATAAGAGTGTGAGAAGGGGCAGTACATTTTGAACATCAGCAACATTTCTAACTTCCCAGACGGGTGGTGCCTTGGTAACTCTTACCCGTGCACTCTTCTTTGTCCTTTCCCTATCTAGTCAAACGTCTAGTTACATTATCTAACGTGTTATTTCGAGTCAATTTTCGTCATACAGTACCCGTCAAGTTTCTATGTCAGTCCATCCTCCCAGTCGCTACGTTCTAAGGAGGAACAGTCATGTTTTAAGTCTACGTCTTTTAAAAACTTATCGTCATAAGGACTATGCTCATATTCCCTCCTTCCCTTTTCGTCGGTGGTTCGATCATCGTTCTCCCATACTTCAGCCGACGTTCCGACGCGACCTGCAGAAGGGAGGAGAAAGAAGGGGTGGGGGGCAGCATTCAAACCACATCAGCATGCAGTAGTCCGAAAATGTTTTTACCTACCACATACTCGACCTATCTCCACGTAGTGCATTTCTTTACCATCTCGGCGTTTAAGCCCAGAGGGACCAGTAATGTCAGATAGATATCTGCGTATCTACATGAGTTACTTGGTCGCGACCCCTTTTTGTTATGTGCAAGGGTGGCGATCAGGCGGCATTTCCGTGGTATCGTTTTAAGGGCGTCTAAAACACTTTTCCGACTGCCTGTGACATATAATGTAGCTGCTAAATATCGGGTCCTTTTTTAACCTTCAGCCTTCATCATACTTTCTCTTCGCTCACAGTAGAAATACACTCAAAACTCATTAATGCAACCGCTACAATTATACTTTCTTTTTCAAAATACTTTTAATAAAAAGTGTTGGTGTATAAATACGGGCCTACAACCCAGTGGACCGGCCACGGAGCAGATAGGAACTGTACATAAGAAGAACGAAGTTGGTGGCAGTTCATTGCATAAAGTGCGGCAGTGCAATAAAATCGTATCGAACTTTCCTACAGAGCAAGCATGATGCATGTCAAGAATTCAGTTTTTCAATTAATTCATTAATTCATTATCCAAATGCTCATTCAGTGCCTAAATTACACCAATTCATTGTTCCCAATCGTAATTAGTACCCACCCTAAATCAGTTCATTGTCCAAACACGATCAATGTTCATCTTATATCGCTTTCTTTTCCAAGCACATACTCAATATCCTTCTTATCTACTTTCATTGTCCAAAAAACTGCATACATATCCCAGGGCATCAAAGCTGAGCAATCAGGGTGCAACAAGGTTTATTTAAAAAGTCTCATTTTTGTGTCGGCGCCATTTTGGGCGAGGTCAGGCAAGTCCCAGTATAGTCAGATTGCCTCCACTGACTCGTAGTAGGACCAGAACCTTCCGTTGGTAGTTCAAAAGTTTTTCGCAATGTGGTAACAGTCTAACAATATGGACCATCAGTCAAAGAGTGGGGAGGGCGGCAACAATTTTCCTACCGGGTCATTCTGGTGTTCCACCGGAACTGAACAAGTCTGTACCTTGGCTGTGTTTTAGCCATTTCCAAACTGAGGCTGGCGCCGGCAGGAGTGCGTCGATGTCGCGGTTCCCAGTGAGGGGGACGGGGGCGCCCATGCGGAGGGGTCGGGGGGCCCCCCGGCTCTCATAGAATCTTCAAAGTTGAGGAGAGAAGGCATGGGGCGTGTGTCCGTCCCGGGCAAAAGACCGCTTTTCGATGTGGACCCTCTTTAAGCAAGAGTGTTGGGGTGTCGCTGGAAGCCTCCACCTGGAGGGAGGTGGGGGAGGCTCGTTCGCGCCGCCTCCCCCTTCCAGCGACCCCGCGCCGTTCCTCGGCTCCACCGCTTCGGTATTGGCCGTGCCGGCTATTGAAGATGGGGGGGGGGGGGGGTCGGTGGCTGAGGCAAGACAGCCCCCCCCCCTTGACATGTGGCGGGACTACCTGCAATTGTCCAGGCGTTGCCGTGTGGCTGGACTACCTGTAACTTCCAGGCGTGGACATGTGGCGGGACTACCTGAAACTATCCAGGGGTTGACATGTGGTGGGACTACCTGTAAGCGCCGCCGTCCTCGCCTTGGCTTCGGCCTTTGATGAGAGCCGGATCAGGCGAGAGAGAGAGAGGGGGGGTGGTCGGTGGCTGAGGCAAGACAGCCCCCCCCCGTGGCCTGCAGGGCAGCAGAAGAGGGGAGAAGGAGAGGCCATCACGGTTTTCTGGGCCGTCCGCCCCACAGCCTCCCCTTCCGACTGCGGCCAGGCGAGCCCCGCATGCCTCGAGGCCTCGCCTTCCGGATGGGCGTAACCGCGGATCTGTTGCACTTCGGGAGTTTCCGGAATGGGGGTAGGTACCTATTGATTTGTATCTACTTCATGTGACCGTTATTTGGGCGTGGTGGGCAATGAGGCAGACATGTTTGGAGCAGGAGTAGGCAGCGTAACCTAGCTACCTCGTGGCTGTCTTGCTGTCAAGTTTTTCGCCATTTTATATTTCTTATTACGAACTGTTTCTAATGTTTCTTATTTTTAGTGAAGTCGAAAGCTCATCAGGGGGTTACTGACTTAGCCTGATTTCTTTTTATTTTTATTCTTCTTTTCCTTAGCGTGTTTCGAGCTAAAGTTTCTTGTTAACAGGGTACGGTGATCACTTCATATTTTTATGTGTCCTTTTCATTAGGGGTACTCCTGGACGGACCAGACGAGTTACCTCCAATAAATGGTCCGGGGTGGAACTAGATTATCGATCAAAGGGGAACATATATTCCTTCATTAGGGTATCATCCTGGACAGACCAAACGATGTACTTCCACTTACTAGGGTAGCCTCCTGGACGGACCAGATGGCCTACTTCCACTAAATGGCCCATGAGTGGGGAGCATATGTCCTCCATAAGGGTAGCCTCCTGGACGGTCCAGGCGAGCTACCCCCCAAATAAACAATCAGTGGGGAGTGGGTAGGACTGACGAATTCACAAAGGGGCATAACCTACCCTTTACTACTTGCAAAGACTAGATAGAATATTTCTATTCCACGTTGTTTGCAAATAGAAAATACCTCAAACGAAACAATTCCTGGAACAACAATGTCCAGGCAACCAATCAATCAGTGGGGAGAAAAACAGGCATGACGGATTACAACGGGGACAAACGTCTGCATTACCTGCCCTTCGCTATCCATAAAGGAAGACAGAATATTTCTATTCGTCTCTGTTTGTAGACAGGGAAGATCTCAAAGAGCAACAATCGATTATTAATCGATTTCAAACAATCAGTGGGGAGAAAAGTAGGCATGACGGATTACAACGGGGACAAAAGTCTGCATTACCTACCCTTCTCTATCTGCAAAGAGGGGCGAACGTTCCTATTCACCGTTGTTTGCAAACAGAGAATGTCTCGTTCTCAAGAAGAGAACCAATATTTCAAGTAGCATCCAAAGCTAAATGAACCAATAACAACAATATCAGTATTCAAATACCGATTCCAATACAATCAATCAATCAATCAGGTGGATAGAACCACCCTACCAATCAGGCGTAAAAACACCCTACTTAATCTTACCCGGACCGGACCATGCGGATAGTTCTTCGTCTTCCCCTTCCAGCGCCTGATCGTTCTCTTACTCTATGCAGCATTCCTGTGGGATTCCAGTCAGGACAGTAGGTCACTCGAGAGAGGTCCGTTCAGAATCGGTGAAGTTCATTTATTCGGCAGCCGGACGAGGGCCCTCTCAAGGCAGGTATACTCCGATCATTTAGATATTCACCTCATCGTCTGGATCTCTCTTACTGGACCTCATGTCACTGATGGACCCCGCGTTGGGACGCCAATTGTAAAATGTGGGTCCATACTAGTATCGATGCCCGGATGGATGGCGCAAGTTGCCTCTTAGTTCCCATTCTGAATAGTTACCAAAATAAAGAGACGGGCGCTGGAAGCCGGAGTCACAAGAACAGGATTTATTACTCATGAGGAGAGCCTGTCATTTCGGACACGAAACACAGTGTCTTTCGGGAGGTGCTCTAACAAGTGAGCTGAAACGTCGTCTTTTATACCTTACAAAACACTTAGCATTACAATCGCGACATTGTGAAACACGGAAAAGACATCCCCATGATCCTCGTGTCAATCCTACCCCACATATGTTCACAATAGGGACCCTTGACCTGCTGATAAGAGGGGAGGGTAATCACGCAGCTGAGTGTTCCGCCAACTTTTAGGATGTGTGCGCCTGATCATAGCCCAGGGGGTGGGGTGGCCAGGATCAATAGTGGGTCCTTTGAAGAGGAGTGATTCCATACAATAAGCAGTAAACAGTATCTCCTGGCTTATGCGATGACCTCAGACATGTGTGGACAGTCAATCGCGGAGGGAGGGTTTACTAACAGAGGGGGTATTCATGAAAGGAAAGGAGGCGCTGGTCAGGCGCGGCCGTGACTCCCAAGGACAAGGTCTTACAGAAGAAGAAGGTTTATGACTTGCCCGTGTGAGGAGAAGGGAGGGGGAGCCAGGGTGTGCACAGGGACAGAGTCGTACAGAGAGAGAGAGGTCTTATGACTTATGCGTGAGAGAGCGGGGGCAGTCAGGTGCAGCTGGGGAGGGCTATGTCAGCTAAGGCGAAGGATGCCTCTTCAAGAGGGAATGGGGGGGGTTTGCGTGGGTCAAGCAGGAGGGTTGCCTTTCAGGGCAGGGTCGCGCAGAGGGAGAGGGTTTCATGGTCTATGCATGTAAGAGGGGGGGGTTCAGATACGCGCAGAAGGGAAGCCGGTGATTCTAATGAGCAGGCAAAAAAAAAGGGCCAGGGTGCCTAAAATGGCTGTCATGTATATATGGGTACGGGCCTTTACTGGCAGAGTGATGCGGTCAATATTTTACGGTATTCATGGTGCTTGCAGGGAGAGGAGCGGGAAAATGGGGAAATGAACGCTGTTTATGTACATCAATTTCTCAAATTTCCACAGTGTTCGAATAGCAATGAATGTTGTATGGTATCGATTCTGTGGAGGTACCGTTTTAAAGAAAGTAGTTTGTTGTTTAAGCGCTGTACAGTTGTGGTTTAAATAAGGGCAGTGGTAAAATAAAAAAGTAAGAATATCTGCTATAAGTTTGTTTTTGAAACATGCTTACTAGTTGGCTGGAAGGAGAATGTAGCATTTATGCAACTTTGCAAGTTGAATCTTTCAGAAATGCACTAACCCCTTGCTTCTAAAAGACTACCAAGTGTAGCCGCCATCGAGTCTCGAATGGAGTGAAACCTCCCAATAGTTACTACCTGTGATTGAATGGGAGTCTGCCCTGGCACAATAAAGAGAATAGTTGTAAAGATCGGTATCAGCGGTAGGAGATACAAGTGTGGCTTTGATGTAGTTGGACGTATGGGTGTTGTTTAAAGATTTGTGATGTTCGTACCTGAGTTACAAAATAAGATGAGTTTTTTTTTGGTTTGAGCTGTAATTTTCTTTGGGTTAAAAAGTTTACCAAAAGACTATACCTAACACTGTTTTCTTAGTAAACCCACTGTGTAAACCTTCATGGTAACATTGAACCACAGTTCCTCAGCCAGTCACGATAAAATAGGTCATATAAACACCTTGCATCCCTTAGGAAACAGTCCTTAATTAAAATATAGACTCATTGAAAGGCAAATATACGTTAAGGAAAAACATAACATAGTGCTGAAACATTTGTTAAAAAAAATACATTGTTAGCGGAACCCTAATTATAACAAGTTGGCAGAGGCTGAAAACACACCCAAAAAAAACCTTTTGGAAGGCACGTGGATATTAACAGATTTGTGCAAAATTACATTGGGGCGACCCACGACGTGACTTGAGCATGTGTCCCCAACTTTCCGCTTAGCAGCTCAAGCCATTGCGCCACACCCTTGTGGTTTAGGGATATTGCCTACCGTTGAGTTGTGTGCATATGCACTTTTTGTATGCTTCTGTTGCAGAAAGGTTTTATGTCAAGTAAAGTGAAATGTAGTAACTTGTCGTTTTGGCAGTGAAAAAAGCAGAGACACGAGATAAATAGGATGTGCGCAAGATCAGAGATTTGTGTAGCGGATACATACCTACCGATTCTGAAGGGCACAATCCCGTAAATAAATGGTGATCCAAGATATTTGCAACTCGCAAACTCTTTTTCACCATTGTATACGTTTCATTAATAATTTAGCGTTTAGTGTAGGTTAGTTTACAGTGTGAAATAGCTTACATAAGCACATCGCATCCCTTGGCTAACAGTCCCCAGTTTAAATACAGACACAATGAAATGCAAATACATGCCGAGGAAAGACATAACAAGATAGTGCATAAACGTTTAGGAAATATAAGTAAGCGTGTTTGGAAACGCTAATTATAAACCGTTAACCCCAGAAATATGTGCGCTTGTAGCAGATACCGAGTTAAAACAAAGTAAAGCTGACTGTAACTTTTATGATTCATACACTTGTTTAAGCATTAGTGCAATACTATTGTGTTACGATAACATGCCCCCATAAAATAAATAAAAACTTCAGAAGTGAAGCGCCTGGCGTATCTCACGAAACTGGGCGCTAAGATCTGTACACCGTTAAAGAAGGATAGGCATGCAGCTATAACAAGCATAGTGATTAAAAGCGAGCCATAGTAACAAATATTTTTACATTTAAAAAAGCGAGCCATAGTAACAAATATTTTTAAATTTTAAAAAAGCGTTCAAAAGGGACAGCGAGTGGTAGACGAACAAATGGGAAAGAAAAAGAACACACAAGAAATCCACGGCAACAAAAGCATTTGGGAAAATATAGACATATTGAAAGGCAAATATACGTTAAGGAAAAACATAACAACATAGTGCCTAAACAATTGTTAAAAATAGTATATTGTTAGTGGAAATGGTAATTATAAAAAGTTGGCCACAGGCTGAAAACACACGAAAAAGTTTCCTTTTGGAAGGCACAAGGATATTAACTGAGTTGTGCAAAATTACATTGGGGTGACCCACGACGTGACTTGAGCATGTGTCCATTAATGAATCCAAAAATGGAGGTCGGGATACGCACTCCTGAAGTGATCTTAGTGTGATTGATAAATTCCGTGAAGGTGGGTGGTGCCCGTGAGGTTGAACCCTCTGTACTTGGGTGAAGTATAAATCTTAAATGCACTGTTCTGTCAAGAAAAGTGTCTCCCCAGAGCACTCAAAATCCCAAAAGTTCTGGATACTGGATCAATAAACTGTCATCGACAGCTCCAAGAGGACTCAATGAACGTTTAGAACTCAGTTGCTATTTGTAGTTATATGCCTTTGACTTAAATACTCGCTGACAGACCAGTTTTTCATTGAATATATGCTATTGTTGTGTATGCTCCATCTACATGAAAAGAATACTTTTTGTTACTTTTATTATTCATTCCATTTCCCTGTTTTCTGTACTCACGCTCACTCAGACATGATTATTTCATAAAACCGTCATTGACACATTCCCCTATTCGCCATAACACAGTCCGTAGCACCGAGATAGAAATGTAAACACTGCGTTTTCACGTGTTGTGACACGTGACCATGTGTTACCCTATCGTTCGTTACTAACACACACAACTTGACGTATCAGCGTCGCCCTTACATTTAAGGAGCCTCGCGACCCGGTTCAAACATACAGAACGCGGAAGAACACCAGATCGTCAACACTTTCACCGGATTCCCTCGCGGACTCGGCCAGATCAATTTCCTCGGTAAGCGTTCTTTACGAATTAACTTTTTGACAGACGATTCCTGTCAAATATAGACCTGCTTCCTAACGTTAGTTATTTTCCGTTTGTTCACAGCTATCTTTCACATATCAGCGCGGCTACCTTTATCGCCTGAACAGGTTTGATGAGCACGATTTCACGAGCACCTTTTTTAACGTGGCTTCTACTGCCACTCCCTAGACACCCCCAAATTCTTACACTTTTAGAGTAACGATCCACGAGCACACCCATTCTCGCAACATTAGCATAAACGTTAGACCTTGAACACTGATTTTCTACCCCCGTTGCATGTGGTAATATGTTGAATACCGTTTTACTTTACATGACTAATTGTTTAAAATATTTGCATTTTGAAACTGTACTTTATCATTAACATTTTAGGCTTGCACAGGGCCCCCGAAGAAGGGCACAGCCCAAAATGCATTGGGCCAATGAGATGAATATGTGTATACAATGAGAAGAATCATGAAAATGCACAAGTAAAGAAAAACATTGAAACTAATTTACACGTTTTTGAACCATTATTTGAACTTACTTGAACTTTTGGGATTTTGAGTGCTCTGGGGAGACACTTTTTTTGACAGAACAGTGCATTTAAGATTGAGCATGTGTCCCTCACTTTCCGCTTAGCAGCTCTAGCCAATACGCCACACCCTTGTGGTTTAGGGATATTTCCTATCGTTGAGTTGTGTGCATATGCTCTTTGTGTACGCTTCTGTTGCAGAAAGGCCTTATGTAAAGTGAAGTGAAAAAGAATGAGAAAAAGTTAACAGGGAGCATGGGGAAGTAGCAATGAAGGGGGCTACGAGCAGATATGAGCAGAGTGGAATCAAGAGGGACGGGACGTTAGAGGACGTGGTAGTGATGAGCGCAGGCAAAGACGCAGTGGAACGTACACCAAGACAAATAAAGGCCAGACTCGAGAGAAGAAACAGAGATAAACAAAACAAGCTCTTGGCATTGCTGTGGGGAGGGGGGGAAGAGAAATGGCGGCCGTGAAAGGGAAGTGAAAAATTAGGGGGGGGGGGAGAAATGCCTGCCTGAGGCCAAGCGCATGCTGGGGGAAGCTTCAGATGCCAGTGGGAGGGAGGCTGATTGCTTTGATGTGGACGCACATATGGTGCCTGTGGGTTAAAAGCGCGTGCTTGTTCACGTGAACTGTTGAAAATCCACCGTTGGTTTGACAATTATTTTGCCTACTAAAATTCACCCCTATCCATTCCTTTGGAATAGGACAGGCGAGCCCTAAACATTTCGAAACCACTATACTTCCAAATGGCCTCCCTCCCCTGCACTTCGAATCCGATCAGCCAATGGGGCCCATATCAAAGCTCCACGTTTCTGTGCCATCTAGCCTTTACATTCATAAAGACTTTTCTCAAGATTATACCTTGATTAAAACCTTGCCCTCCATTCAAGAAATGTTGGGGGAATCAGCACTTAGACATGCTGTCTCTTTGAACTTATGGGCCAATGCTGTGGCTAAAAAGATAAGATATGCTTTCCCTTTTGGGTGCTTAACGCCATCCTCTATCCCTTCAGCATCAACAGGGGTGTCATTTCAATCTGAACCCTCAATATTGTGCTGATGAAAGCCCCTCCCTCCTATATATACTATTTGAGCCCTGGGCATGTGCATAACATTTGCACTATATCAGCATAGGCCTCACACGATAGCAGACATCTGACATCAGGTTTCCCACCCCATCTGCGTAGTCTAGCTGGGGTGTAGTTGAGATTAAATGTGGACTTAAAGTGCTGGCTCCTGACTCCTGCCATTACCAAGTCTTCCCCAACCTTTAGTGACTTCTGGTGGCTCAGCCCCTCAACCCCAGTCTTCTTTCCCACTCGGCCATCTGAGCCTCAAGGTCATCCTGCATAGCTTGTATAAATAGGTGGTAGATTTGCCCAATCCTGACTCCTCCATCAATTACTTCGATAATAGGGATTTTGCTGTCAAAAAATTGGTTATTATCGGTCTTGCCTATGAAGTCCTTAATCTGTAAATATTTAAAGAAATTCTCCTTTGTCAAGCTATATTTTTCCTGTATTTCACTAAATGATACCAGCTGTCCCTTTCCAAATAGATCTCGCAATCCAACAATGTGGCTCTGTTCCCATCTTCTACCAACATTATCATGGAATATGGATGGAAGAATCGGAGACCTCCATCTCAATAAAATATTTTTTATTAATTAGACTATATTGTAATCTTTAAACATTAATTCTCCTATATTAAAATTAAGACATGAGTATTAATACACTTCTCCACCCAATACCCATA
The DNA here is from genome assembly GCF_964263255.1 of Lissotriton vulgaris. Taxonomy (NCBI): domain Eukaryota; kingdom Metazoa; phylum Chordata; class Amphibia; order Caudata; family Salamandridae; genus Lissotriton; species Lissotriton vulgaris. The sequence continues at coordinate 260,982 of NW_028243970.1, forward strand.
TGTATTTTGCATACCAATCCTAAAAGTTTGCGAGGCAGCCCTCTCAATATTTGAAATTACCAATATTAAATACAGTTTTCTATTGGGAAGAGATTGCACCATTACATACATATTTTAAACTGATGTTAATTTAGTTGGAAAAATTCCCCCATTACTCTTTAAGTTGCTCCCTTCTATTCTATTTCCGAGTCCTGATAAAGACCCGTGGTGGAGCCTTTAACTGGCCCCTCTCCTTGCTGTCGTGTCGAACCGTTGACATTTCACAAACCTGGATTGGATTATTCTTCCATAAAAGGGGCTACTATGGTTGAAACTAGCAGTATTGCTGTGAGGCTACCAAGCACATTTCCCTTAATGGCAGACATCGCCTGATACAATTCAAATTTCTTAACCGAATTCATCACACACCTGTACGATTACATAGATTTGGGCTACGAGAATCAGATAACTGCGAGAGATGCGGAGAGAGTGTAGCTGGCTTCATACATTTGGCATGGCTCTGCCCCATATCGCTATTTTCTGGATACAAGTGTTTTCTAAACTGAGCAACATCATAAAAGAAACAATAAGCCCTGATCCACTATTAGCTATATTGGGCTACTTAAAAAAACTGAGGAAAAAAATTAGACGACTAGTTGATATGGGCCTCTTGATCACAAAAACAGCAGTGGCTATGCACTGGTCTCGTGGCCCCCCTCCCTCTCTGCCCCAATGGACATGCTCTTCTGCAATACGCAAACTGAAGTATATTGCAAATTGCTCCCCTCTAGGAGCCACCCAAAAAACTTCTGGAGTTTATATAACACTTACATTGAAGCCCAGACCTAGGCTGACCTCGGCACAAGCTACCTGCACACACGTGTCTGAGAGGTAAATTCAGATTCCCTCTACCTCATATCACCATGGTTTCCTGCGACCTCATGTGGGTGTTATTGTGTAAGAATATACCAGAATCACTGTGCCAGTAACTATTTTTTTCCCTTATTTAGGTTGTTTTTGATTTTTGTAAGAGTTTTGTTTGGTAACAGCTGGATAATTTAACGAACATATTTTAATTTGTGACATATATTTTGCATTGTACATCATTTTTTCTTTGCTTTTTGTATTTTGTTTTCGATGAAATGATAACAAGAAATAATGCAAAAAAGCTATGATTGAAACTATTACCCCTTTATAGTGAGATCGCATTCATGATGTACAAATAAATGTAACAGACAGGCTTCTAAATAATGTCTATGTTATATGTATAAGGGCCACTTCCTCTTTTCATTCTCTAACCACAATTTCATACACAGGCACTCTTTTTGAGCACATTCTCTCTCTTTTCTTTCTATCTGTAGTGACCATATGTAAGTAATGACACTGTCAAGTTGTATATATACAAATTTCATGCATTCAATGTGTGCAATATGTATTAGTACTATTGTAGATTCTCTTCTTTATTGATATAAGTAATTGCTTACCCGCTACCTCAGGGCTGAGGAGGTTGCTGTAGACAAATGAAATTACGACAAGTTACTTAGTTTAGTCTTGTCCTTTCTCTTGGTCTCTCTGATTTGACCACTGTTGTTGCGCACTATAGTATAGATGTTAATCAACCCTTATGAATGTATACGGGGAAAATTAAGTTGTTTTTCACCATTGCAAATACAAACTTCTTCACACCACACACGCACATCTGCTTTCTCAACATGTATTTTTATGGTGCAATACACTGTGAACAATGCTGTTGCCACACACCAGACAATTGTGCATGCCTAAAATTAAATGTAACAGACTTTCTCAACATGTCTTTTTATGGTTCGATGTGTTGTGAACGATGCTGTTGCTACACACAAGACAATTGTGCATGCATGCAATTAAACGTGACAAACATAGAAGAGATTGCATCACCATATCCAATTTCTCAACATGTCTTAACATGGTGTGGTGTGTTTAACAAAGCAAACACAAGTAGATGATGGACGGAGCTCTGAAACTTTTCAGACACTCACCCCCAGTCACAGACCAGCCCGAACTGCCAAGCCAGGTCTTCCGTGGACTCGAAAAAAAGAATCCTGGGACTGGGATTGGGGTAACACCCCTCATCAGCCAGGCTAGCTTGAATCCAGTGGCAAAGTGAGCAATGGACCCACGTCTGGGCATACCCTGCCAACTTAGGGCGAATAAAGCAAACACAAGATGATGGACGGAGCACTGAAACATTTCAGACACTCACCCCCAGTCACAGATCTGGGTTGAATCCATCATCGTTATTTAGCTCACTTTGCCACCCAGCTATAGGCAAATCAGTCTTGACCCTGTGCCTAATGGGAACATGCCAGTCTGAACTGCCAAGGCAGGTCTTCCCTGGACCGGAAACAATGAACCTGGGACTGTTTCAGGCTAACACCCTCATCAACCAAGCTAGCTTAAATCCAGTCCAAAGTTAGAAAGGGACCCACGTCTAGCATACCCTGTCAACTTAGTGAGAACAAAGCAAACACAAGGAAATGATGGACAGAGCGTCAAATCTTTTCAGACACTCACCCACAGTCACAGATCTGCTTGAATCCATCATTCTTCTTTAGGTCACTTAGGGCCAGATGTAGGTAGCCCTTTACCGATCGGAATCGGCCGAAAATACAGATTATCGGCCGTTTCCGATCGGTAAAGGGCTATGGAGATGTAGGTGCACATAATCGGTAATTTTACCGAATCAGTATTATTACCGATTCAGTAATATTTATCGATTCGGTAATATTTACCGATTCGGTAATATTTACAGATTCGGTAAAAATACCGAAAATGCTAAATTGAAATGTGGGTAGCCAATTTTCCATTGGCACATGGCTTTCAGAATCGGTATTTTACCATGGAATACAAATCCATGGTAAAATACCGATTCCTGTGAACATGCACATCTGTGCATGTACACATGTGCCATGTGACAGACAGACATGCCCTTAGGGCATGTCTGTGTGCCACATTGCACACATGCCCGTTTTGGGGGTGCTAGAGGGTGTCAAAGTGACACCCCCTGCACCCTTGACAAACTCGGTATTTACCGATTCGGTAAATACCGAATCGGTATTTGCATTGAATCCTATGGGCTTCAAGGCCCATAGGATTCAATAGCAAATACCGATTCGGTATTTACCGAATCGATAAATACCGAGTTTTAAGGTATCGGTAAAAAATCCAGATGTTGGTACCTACATCCCATTTACCGATTTTGAAATACCGAATCGGTAAAATTCGGTATTTCAAAATCGGTAAATGTGATTTACCTACATCTGGCCCTAAGTCACCCCAGTTCAGACCCAACTATATGCACATCAGTCTTGACCCCGTGCCTCATGGGAACAGTCCAGCCTGAACTGCCAAGCCAGGTCTTCTCTGGTCCAGAAACAAACATCCTGGGACCAGTTTCAGGGTAACACCCCTCATCAGACAGGCTAGCTTGAATCCAGTGGCAAAGTGAGCAAGGGACCCATGTCTGGGCATACCCTGCCAACTTAGGACATACAGTGCAAACACAAGGAGATAATGGACGGAGCGCTGAAACTGTTTTGCATTTTTGCAACATTCCGTCCATCATCTTGTGTGTTTTGCTGTTCACCCTATGTGGGAAGGGTATGCCCAGACGTGGGTCCCGTGCTCACTACACCACTGGAGTCAAGCAATCCTGGCTGATGAAGGCTGATAGCCAGAAATCGGTCCAAGGATGCTTGATTCCGGTCCAGGGAAGACATGGCTTGGCAGTTCGGTCTGGATTGTTCCCATGAGGCACAGGGTCAAGACTGATTTGCATATGGCTATGTCTGAACTGGGATGGCTTGGTGAGGAAAATAACGATGGATTATACTCAGATCTGTGACTGGGGGTGAATGTTTTGCCATTGTGCAACATTCAGTCCATCATCTTGTATGTTTTGCTGTATCCATATTAAAACCATCAAGACTTCATACGCTGTCAGCACGTATTCATTACGCCTGCTCGGGAGACCAGTGCTCGGAAAACGCTAACTGAGAGATCTGTTTCCACCTGGTAAGCCGCCCGCCACGCTGCCGAAACCTGGGATAGATGTCAGTTTGTTATTACTTTGCTAATGTTTCATTCCTTTGGATTCTAGCTGTTAAATCAGGAGTCCGTCAATTACTATACCTCGTTTGAAGCCCGGGAATCCTTCGCGACTGCGCATGCCCGAGGAATCAGTGCACTTGGAGACGCTGACCGGGTACACCGAAAGACTGTGTTGACCTGCGGTAAGCTGTCGCGCAATATTTTAACTAAATCACCCCATTATCCTTCTGGCAGCGCGACTGACGATCTCTGAGATTGCTGACAAGTCGCTATAGCCTTGCTAATTTCTCATTCTTTTGGATTTTAGTGATTAAATCAGGAGCATGTCTATTATCTACTCCGCTTAAAGTCTGGGAATCCTTTGTGACTTCGCCCGCCCGTGGAATCAGTGCACTTGGAGACACTGACCGGGTATACCAAGAGATTTTATTGATCCGCGGTAAGCCACCCAATATGCCGAGGTTCGAAGCAAAACGCGAGGGGCTTCGCTTTGTTTTTTTAACTAAATTACTTCAATTCCCTTTTTTTGCAGCTCGACTAAAGGCGAGCTGCGGATGTACTCATTCTACTAATATCTCCATTTAGACGCGGACTTTATGAGATACCAGTAAGGCATCTGCCAAACCGATGTAAAAACCTGCGTTAGTTTCAAGCGTCAATGCCAGTCTAGAGCCCTAAATGCTATGATTTCCTTTCAGGTCTCCTGCATTCTGCTGAATAAATACAGTCCCCTGCTGTGGACCCAGTGCCGATATTGATAGGTAATTACTCTCCTTCCTCACAGCTAAGAACAGTTGTTACTGATAAAGCTTTATCACAGGAACACTAAAAACTTTATTTTCTTTGTTCTTTTTTCCATCCTATCTCTATAGGAGTCTTCCACACTGCATTAGTTTCTTCCCATAATTGAAGAGGATAAGCTGTGTGTGGTCATGGTGATTTTTGCTCATTAGTGTTCTTGTTTTCTGGGAAATAGTTTACATTTAGGTTTTGGGTTTTCTGTTTTCCCGAATATCCTTGGCCCTGAGGAGAATCCCTTTTGACTTATAGGGATTTGAAACGCGTAGGCCTCTGTCATATGGTCTGCTCTTGTAATTCAAGTGTTGAGCTACACCACATTTGAGTTCATTTGGAGTACACAAATTTGATGAAATGTCTTTTGATAATTATCAATGTTACTGATTATTTGGAGTGCACTATTTTTTAGAGACTGTTTTGTAAATTTCAGATTGATTAAGAGAGCAGTTCCTTTCCTTTTACTTTTCACACTGGTACATTTGTCACTCCAGATTGTGTTGAGTATTTTGTATGAATGCATGTATGTGAGTTGAATGACTGTGATATGTCTGACTAGTGAAAGTGTGTGTGTAATTTTATCGTGCTGTGTCCAATTCACTTTATATATGTCTGTAACATTTTGATTGAAGTAACCCATATGTTGCATTTTTTCATTGACACGGAATAAATAGCTATTAATTAGCAAATCCCGGTTTAGAATAGTTTTCTTCTCTGGAAGCCATTTAATGTTTGGAATTTTCATATCAGTTTTGGCATATCCTTTTGTTATGTTGTCCTAAGTGCTCAGCCTTACTGATTAGAGCCAGCTCTTTTTTGGTACTAGTATCCATATTAAGGCCCATGACATTATGGGATAGCCCTTTCAGTCACAAACACAGCAGCCTTGTATGACGCCATTGTACTGGGGGGATCGGTAAACAGCCTGGCCAACCCTGCATGCTCATCTGGAACAGCTAGAGTAGTAAAGAGATGATGAGTACATGTACATTTATAGAAGACAAATTGGTGGATGTGAGTTTTTTGAGGTGATGTACTCTTATGTGTTCACTGTGAGCTTTCTCGCAACCTACACTCATTCTCTTGTGTATTCTTTAATTTCCTTGTCATTACTACCAATTGTTTATTATTATTAGGGAAATGCTGACAATGTGTACCTTTGCCTTACTTCCTAAACAACATACGTATGTGATGGTTAACTTAAGTACACACATTTTAATTAATAACATGCTGAACTATGATGGTCCAAAAGAATATATACCTGTTCCACATAATTAAAATGCTTTGCGGCAGGCTGGTGCTAAAATGTTGTTTACTCTAAGACAAACCATGTGAATGTCCTGCAGTTAAGCTACATTTACAACAGGCTTACAGTTTAGTAAAAAATGACCACACTCTTACCTAGCCTTTAGCACACGTGGAATTGGAGAAACCTCATCTATATTATGAATTACATAATACTTTTACTTCTTATTTGCAACCTTTTCATCTGAAAGCCCAGAAAATATATTTGTATTGGTAAAATGATTACATTGTCAGCAATAATTTAGAAGCTATGTATTGATGAACACATTATTTAACAAAGTCCCTTTCATGTTTTTGTACCTTTTCAGCAGACAGGGCTGACCAAGATTTATGAGTGCCGGGGCACGTGCAAGAAAACAGATCGTTGGCTCAGAGGCGGGCATATCATTTACATATCATCAGAAAGGAGGAAGAGAAGGAAGCAGCCAATAGCATGGGGAGCACACATGCCCAGAGAATTATGAGATCTTCCACCAAGAAAATCCAGGAAAAGACTGAACAGTCTCCTAGGGGGAGCTGTGGAAGTGGGCATAACCATATAGGAGGAAGATGTAGGTTCTCCTCCTACTTTTCAACAACAAGATCAAGATTTTGTGTACTTAAAGCTGGCACCAACACAGTCTGGGCCTGCCACCACCCCACCCTAACTCTTGAAGCCTCAATTCCACTGGGGCCTCCAGCTGCACGCCCTGTACCTCTCTCTCCTCCCAGTGCTCGCGTGGAAGATCAAGAATATAGTAACATTTCTGCCAACACTCCACACCCTTCTTGTGATGCCCAATACTTTCCTCTTGAGTCTGTTCCAATGGCTGCATTCAAGTAAGTGATGGTGTTAATTGTAGAGGCTCAGCGACTGCTCTCACGGACATCCAGAACTTCAGCTGCTAATATCAGCTACCACCATTACTTCCTGTACTGCTTCCACATCAAACCCCGTAAGAGAGTATTGGAGGTGAATCGTCAAGTATATCCTCCCAGATAAAATCTCAACTCAAACAATACTTGAAGATAATATGGTCACTACTGTTACTTTTCAGTTCAGACTTCTCGGAAGAGAAGGTCATGAAAAGACATTTGAGAGGTCATCTCACCCTTAATGTATCAAGGCATAGTTCATCATGTGACGATCTCTCACACTGGAGTAGGAACAATGCCACCCCAGCAGACTCAACCGAGGGGAAAAATGCACTGCTAGTTCTTATAAATATGTTTTCAGGACGGTTGCTTGGATCCTGTTTCAGGGTGTAGTGGTTAACCTGAGCAAGATGAACCTAACAGAGGTACCACTGAAAGTCCTCAATAAATGAACAGGATATGTACCCACCCAAAGGCATGACGTTTTTACCCTGCAAAAAGAGATGATTGAATTCTTCCACATAGAAAGGTTGAAAACCATCTTCTTTGACAAACTAATAGATGACAGGCAGGCTAACACTGGCTTATGTCAGAGATCCACATTCAACCCTCCCATTAACAGTTTGCCAATTGAGGTACAAGCCTTTGAGAATGCTGTGACCAGAGAAATCGACTCTCTAAGTAACAGAAATAATCTATATTTTCACAACATCTCCAGAATAGAGAGACAAGCACTGACTAACCTTGCAAATGAGACCGAAATAATAATAAAGCCAGCAGATAAAGAAGGTGCTGTAGTAATACTTCTAATGGAGATGTATAGACAGGAATACCTTAAACCTCTGAGCGATGGTAGGAACTACAAAAAACAGAAGAAATATACTACAAGATATATTGTAGAAGACATTACATGCAAGGTGAAACAAGCAGAGGAGGAAGAATGGATCACTAAACAAGAAGCTGATTTTTGACAGAGGCAGCTCCTATCAAAAATACATAAGGGAAAAACACCACCACTAGGCCGCCTCATTGTAGCTGGCATACGATCAGCATTGGAACCTCATTCAAAGTTCTTGGACTACCCCCTAAAGTCACTTGTGAAAAGAATGCCATTGTTTGTAGAAGAGACCAAGGGCATGCTTAACCCCTTGGGCGCGGCCGCGATTCTGCGCCTGTGTGGCCGTTTTTAAGAGTGGGCGGGTTCATGACGGCCCCCAGCCGTCATCAGCACACGAGCACCGTGATGCATGACAGCTGGGGACCATCATCAGCATCGAAGGGGTTAAGACACTGAGTCAGGTCCAGTTCAACCCTGAGAATCAAGCACTCATGATGGTAGACTTTGAAGATCTCTACACAAGAGGAGTCATTAAGAGTGTGCAACAACTTGCTGGCAAAGGTGGAAATGGAATGCAATACCACCACGTGCATTTAATATGGACTGTGCACATACAGCACTCTGAAGGAACTATGTTGGGTCACACAAATTACTGCTGGACCCCATCTATTCACCAGGACTTTACGTCCTTCCAGCTCTCTGAAAAATATTCTGGTGCACCCCGGCCGTTGGTGCACCATGGCCCTTGACATCATTTTACTAGCTCTGGGAGTTATTGTTTCCAGGCTTGGATCTACATCCCGATCAGTACGAAAAAACTGTATCCTGGTCCTGAAGAAGACCTTAACTTACTATGGGTTGAAACGCCGTTGACCTCCCAGCGGAACTCTTGGTGCATCTCTACTGTTCACAAAATTGCCAATCCTTTGTTATTTCATTTCTGTAAATAACCACTCGTGAACCAAAACGTGTCTTGAAATATTGTTATTATTGTCTGCCCTTCGCCGTTCTTTGCTGTGTCACTTATCACTTGCGCCGTTCACTTTGTTTTCACGAGCACTTATGTACACAAGTATTTTCAGGTTACGCTCATATCCAGTGTAAACAGTGCTCATACTGTTATGTGTTCTCATGTAATACAACTGGTGCTATGTAAAGCGCTCTGATACCCGATTCGGGTCAAGTTTGTGCTATATAAAACACTGTAAAAAAAATGCTCCTTGCATCTCGCACAAACCCTTTGAGTCTCCCTGTTCTCCCTTTATGCAACTAAACCTGCATGTTTTATTAACGGTCTTCCAAATATTACCTGTTGAGATGTTGTTTTGTTACACATTTACTCGAATCGGCATAGGACCACCAAATTGGTGAGAGATATACACAGCCTATCATGAAGAGAAATAATTTTATAACATCTCCTTAGTCACTTTAAATAACACATCTGTAACAGTGAGCCCTCTGAATTTCTTTAAATAGTTGTGAAGCAAAAACATGCTTCGAACGATTTGAACACAAAGCCAAATTAGATTTTTAAAAAAAATAGATTCAAGACAATATGTTAGAAAACTAAAAAAGAGAGGACATATAAGTTAATGATGGTAGTATGTCTGGTTCAAAATGTATTTCATATGGCTGGATTTAAAATGGAATGGCATGGGGAGCAAAAAACAATGGATTTAGGCCACGATCTCTGTACTGGGGTGAATGTTGTCATTGTTCAACATTCTGTCCCTCAATAGTTTTTTTGCATGCATCCACATTAAGGCATGTTGTAATTCTTTTCTTGGGATAGTAATAGTAAGTATTTTGGATTCAAACAATCGACATTGCATGTAAGAGAAGCCGGCAAATTGATAGGGCATACCCTTATATCAAACAAACCCTGGGCTACAATGGCTGCTTTAAAATTTAGAACTGTCTGAGCCCCATCAATTTTTCTTCAGAGGTGATGACAGCAATTCATAAAAAACAGGGGAAAATGTATATGGGACCTCAGTAGACTATGTGATATAATACATATTTTATTAGAATGTATAATTGTGTTATGTATGAGCTTTTTAAGCTATTTTTAAGCAAAAGGGTACATGTAAGCAAATGTTTATTACATATGCAATTTTTAGATGTTGCATGCACAGCAGGAAGGTCCATAATAGTGACAAATGAATTATCAGATTCATTTGAGTATATTATGTCATTTGTAAGCAGGAATCATGAAATTGAAACGATGCTTTAAGATATAATACATTTTCATTTGCATACATATGGTGCAGTTTGAGAGACTAGGGGGCATATTACCAATATCGCTATTGCTTGGTTAGAGACAAAAATTTACCGCTGAGCTGCGGCGATTTTTACCGCAAATAAACCTTGTATTACCAAGGTTTACTGCAAATGCGATAAAAATCGCCACAATGCATGAATATCGCTGAAAAGTCAGCGATATTCATGCATTACCGAGCTAATGCTCTTAGCCATGTTATCCACCTCTTATTGGATAACATGGCTAGGAACTGCTCAGGGCAGGTGTTAGCTTTTGGAGATATTCGCGCGTAGCGCGAATATCTCCAAAAGTTGTTAATAGGAGATAGCGATGTTAGCGACTGTTTTCAGTCGCTAACATCTTGGCATGCCCACTTTGCATGTCATTAGTGATAAATATCACTGACATGCAAAGTGTGGCCCAAGATGGTCGCTATCTCCTACTAGCTGTCGCTAACTGGTGTTAGCGACAGCTAGGTAATAGGGAGATAATTTTATCTCCGCTTTCTTGACTTTTAAAGCCAAAAAAGCAGAGATAAACCCCCTTGATAATATGCCCCTAGGTTATAAATAAACCTTTTCTTTAACTCACACATGTTTCTCACAAAAGAATATAACACGAGACAATAGAGGTAGAAGAGGAGTTTGGAATTAGTGAAGATAATTCTCCCACTGGACACAGAGAATAAAGTATGTTCATAGAAAAGCTTTTAACAGAAACAGGTCCATAGAGTTTGGTAACATAATTTTCCTGCACTCTGGAGTCAGTCATATTGTTCAGGGTCGCAGTGGGCCACATCAGAGTTCTAAATTGTAAAACCAGACTTACTGTATAAATGTTATTGTGCTTCATTTAATAACTCTAGTTCTATTCCCAAGCAATGGTGGTTGGCGGAAGAGCACGGTTAATGTCCAGTAATCATTCCACTAGGAGCTCCATTATGCGGTACAATTTATCTCCATATGTTAGAGTAATAACTAATGCCCTGAAGTCTGGCATCAAAATATTCAAAAACCAGATTTCCTTATTTGCACATGGCTACAATTCATGACTATTTCTAAAGACAATGGTCCCCAAACAGTCAGATAAAGTGTAAATTAATATAGATCCAATCAGTGCTATATTCTCTGTCCAGCAGGACAGGTTTTTAATATACAATAAACTTATAACACAAAGTAAGCAAGAAATTCAAGTGGGACACAACCTGCGTCCTACTGACATAGACACACAAACAACATTGAGGGAGGGGTTCAGGCAACGAAAACGTGTCTGTATTTATTTTAGATGAAAATACAACAGACAGAATACTGTGAGCACACCATTACAAGTTCAGCATTGCATTATAGTCAATGTATATGGTGTACAATTTGTCGACAACGTTTCGATCCCTATTTTAATTTGTGGGATCATCTTCAGGACATTAAGGTGTCATGCCTGTATACATAATGCTCCACAGCCGGTGTGTCGGTGGTTCCAGGACGAGTAGTAGAGGTACCTTCTGGTTTGCCTGATACATGCATAAGATGGCTGTAGTTAGCACAAAGGCCGTAAAATGTAGATTGTAGAAATGACGCCTTCTAGGTCAAGAGGGCAGGAATTGAAGCAGAGCCGTGTGCGCGATCTTTGTGAGTGGGAAGTCCGAGCGAATCTCTGCTTCTTTTTCAGTCATGTTCCCGGCGTAATGCACGATTGGATCCTCGGTGTAGAATTGAGCGGCTCCACTTCAATTCCTGCCCTCTTGACATAGAAGGCGCCATTTCTACAATCCACAATTTACAGTCATCGCTGACTCGCCCCGCCTCACCATTCTTACCTGTGCCTGCCACCTGCCCAATAAACACTTAACTTTGGTGACAGAGGACGACAAGCACAGGAAAAGTAGTCCAGACTAAATTGCACTGTGCCGGATGGGCTGTAGAAATCCTGATCACACAGCCATGAACATTTTTAAGGCTGCCCAACCTCCCCTATGTGCAGTCCCGCAAAGTATGCAATTTCACAAGCCCAAGAAAAGTGACACAATAACATAACACACACAAATTACATTTAATTCAGCCATGAATGGAGATCATTAGCATGCCCCCTGGGTCTCAATATATGTGGCTTATCAAGTGAACAGTGCCTTTCATGCTACTGACTAAGACACAATCCCCTTTTTGTTAAATGGAATGGTCACTACATCTTGCCGTGTTACAAAATGTCCACTGCAGCTTCTTTTATTCTTCATGTAAGAGGCCACTAAGTGTCTGCACACATTGGCCCTTATTACTAAAGAAGTATGAGTCTAAAGTTTACCAGAGTTATGAAACATAGAGTGCCGTGGTACCATAGGAGTGCCATGGACATGGATTCACTAATAAATCCTGAGATGGTCAATGAAATATCACTCACTCTCTACACTCTCCACCGCAATGGCATCACAGGGTTTTCTGTTTTTATTACAAGACAGGAAGTGCTATTATGATGAGCATTTTCTCACTGTTCAGTTAATAGTCTTTCAAAGTAACAAACCGCATTTCCATCATATTGATCCATTGAACAATAAACACAAAGAAAGTCTCTTCATGTGTTATAAATAGTGGCCACCACCAGCGCTGGCTTTTTTGCTGCTGCATTTTATCAGATAAGTAGTCTTTTACACCTGTGCACGCTGCAGATTGTAGATACTCACACAGCCTTAGGCCAGTTTATCTTCAGCTCTAGTCAGTTTCCCCCGGGGCACTGTGCTGGCTTAATCCTGGAAAATTACTTTGTAACCCTTAAGCTTCAACTTCTGGACCTATTCATTACAGTTGGTGATGGTGTGCTACTAAAGGCCTTGGCCTCTGGTTCCTTGGAACGTTCAGGACTCAGTCCAGGACACTGTCATGTGTCAGGGATTCTGACGAGTACCAGTAGCAGAAAAGACAAAGTAGGCAGAATATTGGGTACAGAGCTACCCAAGATCACACAAAGAGTCAGGGGAGAAAGGGAATCCAAAGGGGAAGCTCTGCAAAAGGGAATAAGAGAGTTAAGGCTCAGAAAGGACAGGCACTATAGAGGCAATGGAGCATTGAGACTAACTAACACCTAGGACAGGTGTGCTGGACATATACAACAACATTAACAATGAAGACATTGGGAGCTCCACATGGTAGGACTGAAGCTCAGTAGGTTCATCACCCACAATTGCTGTTACAGATACTAATGGCAAATACCCACATATAGAATATATATAAATAGGCAGGGTCTGCTGAGCTGACACCTTTGGTGATGTTATAAAAGTAGCTCAAAGATAATACTCACAGTGGACAAGAAAGACCTAGGTTATCAGCTGAGCCCACGGATCCGGGCAATCAAGCAGGAACGTGCAAGGCGGTAACAGCAAGGTTGTAGAACTAAATACACAACCATGATAGACAAGGAACTAGCAAGGAGGAGTGCTTAGCAGGAAAGGATGGACAACAAAGAGCGCCCTTGGCAGGAAGCATGTAACAAACATACAAGGAAACTTGAAGTAAGACAGAAGGAATAGGACAACAGCAAACTAGGAACTGGGGGCGTGGCTTGGACGCCGATCGGGATGGCGGCGTGAGCTTGCAGCTCCGCGCAGGGTCCCGCTTTTTCTCCTGAAAACCATACCCGGGGAGACCCCTGATCGGCGCAACTGGTCTGCGAGGTGTTGGGTAACCACTGGAAAGCGGCTGAGAGCCTTTGGGGGACCGCCAGTGCCACTGAGACCTTGAGAGACGACGCCCGAGGTGTTGCCCGGAGTGCGAAGAAAATGGCGGTGGAGAGAGTCGGCGGTCTCTGAACCGAAACTGAGGAGGATTGAAGCCAGCCTGCGGGGTGGCCCGCCTTTGCGAGATCGGAGTCAAGGGGGCTTGCTGGCACAGACCTGTGGAGCTGGGGGTTTGGAGGCCAACGTTGGACTGGTGTACTGGGAGCACGCACTCGCTTCTACCTCCCCCTTCCCCCGGTTCGGGCGACAGTGGAGCGAGTGACTCTGGTTCTCCTGGTCTTTGAGTTGCGGACACAGCGGAGTCACTTTACCACGATCACCGTTGGTGCGCACGTCCCCCGGGCAGGAGATATTAGGCCCTGGTGAAGATCGGGGGTGCCCCTGCGACGACGACAGAGGCACCTAAGATGGCGGCTGCGGGAGGAGCGGCCATTACGGAGCAGGACCGGGAGGACTCGACCGCGCTCCCCCAGGTCGGTGAGGCCCCCCCGATGATGATGGAACAGGAGCAGAGACTGAACCGGCGCCTAGATACTATTCTGGAGGCTATCACCTCGACCAAGGAGGCATTGCAGCAGGACATTGCGCAGGTCACCACGGGGCTGGGTCTCCTGAGGGCGGATCATGCCAAGCTGGCGGACAAGGTGAAGGACCATGAGCAGCTGCTTCTAGACCTGAAACCGGCGGTGGTGACCGCGGAACATAAGATTACGGACATCCTAAACCGTTTGGACACGCTGGAGAGACGTGCAGAGGATGCCGAAAGCCGCAATAGACGGAACAACGTGCGGGTAGTAGGCCTGCCGGAGAGAATTGAAGGGGAGGATGCGGTGGCCTACATGGAGAACTGGTTCCAGACGGTGGTGGCACCGGAGGGCCTCACTTCCTTCTTCACGTTAGAATGCACACATAGGGTGCCGGCTCGCCCACCAGCGCTTGGCCGCCCCCCTAGACCGATGGTGGTGAAGCTCCTCCATTATAAAGATCGGGACCTGTTAATTCAGAAAGCTCGAGCCTCGGGCCCGTATGAGGTGGAAAATAGCCGAGTCACGATTTTCCCGGATTATACACAGGCGGTCCAGAAGAATAGAGCATCCTTCCTGGCGGTGAAGAAGGAGCTGAGGGAGGAGGGCATCCAGTACTCATTGCTCTTCCCGGCCAAGCTGCAAGTAATCCTGGATGGGAATACTCAGTTTTTCCAGACTCCTGATGAAGCGTGGTCATGGCTGGAATTGTATCGCGCTGGCACGGACAGGACTGGCAAAAGTCAGCGGGAGAGGCCTAAACCGATTCAGGTCCGGAAATCACAACGGATTCGCTCCCGCAACAGGCTTCAGAGGGCGAAACGGGAGGCCCAAATGACTGCGGACAAGAGAGGGGCGCTGGCAGCAACGGCGAGCATCACGAGGTCGCAACAGGAGAGTGACCTGGCTGTAATGGACTCAGGCGATGACGGCGGCAGGACTGGGGAGGAATTATCGGAGGCGGAGAGCTCGAAGGGCCCGGTGGTCACCCCCCAGACATCCGACGAGATCTTTCATGGCTGACTCATGTGTGGGACCTGGGACACTGTGCTTCTTGCTGGGAGGTGCTCTGGTGGTAATAGAGGGGCTGCCAGGTAGGGTATGGTATCATCATTGTGGGATGGAAGGCGCGGGGCACGGGCTCCGCCTGTCCGGGTCGGCGATAACTCACCCCCTCGGGGCGCTTAAGGCCTTCTGTGGTGGCGACCACAGATTAGTCGGATGTGTGTTTTGTTTAAGGTTTGGATCAGGGCTGAAATTGGGTTTGTAGGCTCTGTCCTGGGGAGTGGGGTTTGGGGAGTTTTTTTATGATTCTTTTGGGGGGGCAACTGCTACGATGTGGGCAATGAATGGCTACACCTGAACTGGATCGTGTTGCATTGGTATGGGGACGTTACCTAACTTGAAATGCCTCACATGGAATGTCCGAGGACTTCGAACTATGGTCAAACGCCACAAAGTGCATGCTTATTTGGTGAGGCGGGAGGTCCAGATTGCCATGTTGCAGGAGACTCATTTAACGAAACAGGAATGTACTGCGTTACAGAAGAGATGCGTGGTCAGGTCTTTGGAACCACTTACTCCGCGTTCGCTAGAGGGGTACTGATATGGGTACGAGCGGGGCTACCGTTTCAGATGTTAAATCAACTGGTGGATCCTGAGGGTAGATATGTGGCGGTGGAGGGAAGGTTGTATGGCCGGGATGTGGTCTTGTGCTGTGTATATGCTCCAAATGTTGACCAGGCTCGCTTTTTTGATGGCTTATCCTGCTCACTAGCCTCTTTCTTGGCGGGTCCTGTGATTCTGGGAGGGGACTTTAACTCGATCACGGATGTAGCCTTGGATAGGTCTCACCCACCACTGGTCGATTCCCCAGTACGTAGACTAGCTGCACACAGGAAGGATTGGCAGGAAAGATGGGGACTGCTAGATGTGTGGCGGGAGCAGCACCAGGGTGGCAGGGATTACTCCTTTTTCTCGGCCCTCCACGCTCTACATGTTAGGATCGACTCAGTGCTGTGCAGTGGGTCCCTAGCCACATTGGTCACCCATACGGAGTACCTGGCCAGGACCATCTCGGATCATAATCCTTTGCTGGTGCACGTACAATGGCAGCGTGCGCGATCCGCGATTCCAACATGGCGGCTCCGGCCCGACACCTTGGAGGATTCGGTGTTTAGTGACGCGATCCAACGGGGCATAGACCAATATTTTGATGAGAATGAGGGGACAACAACTTGTAGGTCCACTGAATGGGACGCAATGAAAGTGGTGGTGAGAGGAGTGTGTATGGGTAGGTTTTCGAATGCCCGAACATCAGTGTTGAATGCGCTTGCCAGTGCGGAAGAGAAGCTGAGGGACCTGGAACAGCGTAGACCGGACCGGCCGGACTTACAAGCCCGGTTATTGGAAGCCAAGGAGGTGGTGGCTACCGAAACGGAACGGCTGCGGAGTTATGATTACCGACAATATGCCATTAAGGCGCATGCTGAAAGGGATAAGGTAGGCACGTTGCTGGCCAGGCTCGCTAATCCTGGACTCAGAGGCTGCCCAATCTTGAGCATGAAAAATACACTGGGGGAGATGGTTTATTCACAAACAGTGGTGATGGAATGCTTTCGGACATATTACGCTGAGTTGTACGAGAGTAAGCTGGGGGTGGAGGCCAGGGAGATCAGTGACTTCTTAGAATCGATGCAGCTTCCGGTGCTTGAAGACGACGATGCGAAGGACTTGGGGGGGACTATCACGCTCGCCGAGATTAGGGCGGCAATTAAACATATGGCGAGGAATAAAACGCCCGGGGTAGATGGCCTGCCGATTGAATTTTATCAAAAGTATGTCGATAGCTTGGCGCCTAGGTTACTGGTGGTCTATGGGGAGGCTCACAGGCTGGGGAGTCTGCCCGGATCAATGAGGGAGGCGTTGATAGTGCCGTTGCTGAAACCCGGCAGAGAGGCGACTGATGTAAGATCGTATAGGCCGTTGTCCATGCTGACAGTAGACTACAAGATATTGAGCCGTATTTTGGCCACCAGGCTAGCCCCGCATATGACCAGGCTGGTGCACAGGGATCAAGCGGGGTTTATACCTACGAGGAACACGGCGCTTAATATTCGTCGCCTGATTGGGATACTGGACGGCGCAACGGAAGCGGACTGTGCCCAGGCGGTGTTATCTGTGGACATTGAGAAAGCACTTGATAGTCTGGAGTGGGTCTATTTAGACAAAGTCCTAGTTAAGTTTGGCATTGGCGAGGGGTTTCGCAGATGGACGAAGGTGTTGTATTCCTCGGCTACAGCGCGGGTACGCCTGGGCACTCTGGTATCAGCGGCTTACCCAGTTTGTAGGGGAACGAGACAGGGGTGTTCCCTCTCCCCACTGCTGTTCGCACTGGCGATGGAACCATTGGCGGCGCGCGCCAGGTCGGGAGACATGTATACGGGGATCGACAGAGGCGGGCAGGCGCACTATATATCATTGTATGCAGACGATCTGCTGCTGTATATGGCGGATGCGGAGCGGGCTCTGGAGGGGGCGATGGACATGCTGTCCGAGTTTGGTCGGTTGTCGGGCCTCAGGGTTAACTGGACGAAGACTTGCGTCTTTCCGCTCAGGGCGGACGCGCCGTGTCCCTCTCGCGATATAGGGGTGGTCTGGGAGCCATCTTGCTTCACGTATCTGGGAGTCCGAATCTATCACAAGGTTGTGAATTTATTTGAGGGTAATATTGGGCGGTGCGTGAGAGCGCTGAGAGGCTGTATGTCTTTTTGGGCCTCCCTCCCTTTGTCAGTACTGGGTAGAATAGCTCTGCTGAAGATGGTAGCGTTCCCGCGGCTACTGTATTACTTTCGCACGTTGCCCATTTGGGTCCCTCAGAGGATTTTTAAGGACCTGCGGACAATGATAATCGATTTCCTTTGGGGGCACGGTCGCCGTAGGGTGGCACTGAACACGTTGCTTCGTCCCAAGCTTGAGGGGGGGATGGCGGTCCCCGACTTTGAATTGTACTACTTGGCCACGCAGCTTCAGGTTCTCACAAAGCACGTGGCTAGGGTATTTAGGGGGCCTGACCACGAACGAGAGCAGGGTATACCACGTCATGCCCTGTCCTACATTATCATGCAGCAGAGACTGGAGTTGCGAGGCCTCACCATGGAGGAGAAGACGCTCAGGTTGTGTTGGCAAAGGAGTTTGAGGAGAGCGAAGGCGTCCCGACCGTATGCGCCGGAGATACCGTTAGGAATGCTGACTGCGTTGCCGCATGGGGGCGATTGGTCCCCGCTACTGGAGTGGGAGGAGCTGGGACTGCAGGTTGTGGGGGATCTGTATCTTGATGGGACGCTGGTCCCCTTCTGGACGCTGCAGGAACAGTTTGGGCTGCCGGAGGGGAGCTTCCTCTTGCATGCGGCCGTGGTGGCGGCCATGCAGAAGCACTGGAAAGGGGGGCTCATTGAACCGGAGACGACTATGGCTTGCCAATATGTCATGATGGCCGCTGGTACCTTTAAAGCGGTGACCTGCCTCCACAATAGGATGTTGCATGAGGGGCTAGATCCGCTCTTGGGCCTGAAATCGAAGTGGGAACTTAGCATAGGTAGGCCCATTCCGGACACGGTGTGGGGGCATATCCTTAAGCATACGTGGAAGGGTACAAGGAACGCACGCTTTCAGCAGGTACACTTTTACGTGTTGCACAGGGCCTACCTGACCCCGGAGAAGATTAAACGGTATTTCCAGGTGCAGGAGGCGAGATGTCCGAGATGCCTGGCATTGGAGGCAGATCTAGATCATCTGTTATGGGGCTGCCCGAAACTGGAGGTTTGCTGGGCGGAGGTTGGGGAGCTCCTGAATGCAGTAACCGATCGGGAGGTGGATTTTGACATGGCGGCGTGCTTGTTGCTCTGGTTTCCACACACGAAAAATACTAAGGTGACGAGTAAATTAATTGACCTGGGGCTGATTCTGGCGCAGAGGGAAATCACTTGGCACTGGAAGTCCAGGGAGGGACCGTCTGTTAGGAGATGGATGAATGAACTGCTGAGATGGTCTGAATGCGAGAGTGTGCTCCGTATGAGACAGGCAGTCAAGCTTGACACTGAAAAGAGCCTAGAAACAGCGCGAGCGTGGGAGATGATAGTACAGGCGTTGCGTGACTACATGGTGGAGGACGAAGACTGAATGGATAGTGCATAAGGACTCCATGAGGCTTATGAGTATGGGGGTATCAATAGACCTGTAGCGGGACCCATAATGGCAATAGGAGCATGGCTCACATCATTAGCGGTTGCTGGGGGGGAGGGGATGGGGTTGTTTTGGGATAGTTGGGGGGGGGTTGGGCACCGGGATCCAGGTCGGGAGGCAGCAGTGATCCCCGGGGTTGGAACTAACCTAGAGGGACGGGAGAGCTTGGATAGATGGCGGGGCAGGGATAGGGACACATGGAACTGTTATGATAGGGCCCACCACCGAATGGACTGGGGGGTGGGATTACGAATATCGCCATATGACTGGACTGTTAAGATATGCTGGACGGTGTTGGGGGAGGGTTGGGTGTTAGGGGGGTAAAATGCAGATACATAAAGAGATTATCGACCAATTGTCCCTCAGGGATGCTCACTGTGATGTTCTTGCTGGAAGTTTGGAACACTGCGCCGCCCGGCCTCCGGGATACGGGCTGAATGGCTGTGTATGATCTATGGTCTACTCGATCCATGCGGGGGAACACCATGAGTGCGCTGGTTGATCTATTGTATGCAATGGTTTCTAATTCTGCAATAAAAACAAATTAAAAAAAAACCCAGCAAACTAGGAACTGGAACAAAGATAATAGGGAGACAAGCAGGGTCTCGGATAAGGTAAAGACTGAAGGAAAGAGGCTACAGGGGTGCACTAGAATAGTGCTGGTTCCGGAAAAAAGGTAACACAGCCGAAACGGCTAGTTCAGGGAACAAGTAAACTACAAAACTCTGGAATCAAGGTAACACTCGCAGGCAGTGCTAGTTTAGAAACAAAAACCAACAAAGAACAAGTGCCTATACTGATAATACTTTCAAGGGGTTTTACCACCAGAAAAGAGAATTCTTCAGAACTGGGGTGCTTATAAATTGCTTTTTATTTTTAACGTCTAAGTCAAAGAAAGAAGGGGGTATATTTGTATTAATCCTATACAATCGAACAGAAAATACAATTTTTATACACACCAGGAAAATTATTATGGACAAGAAAACAGTGAAAATGTTAAAATCCAACAAGCATACCGAGTTCATTCATATCACAATCATCCTTCACCATTCATACAACAAACATCTACAAATACTCAACACGGTTAAATACGAATATGTAATCGTGCTGAGTATTAGGTCTGCTACAATATGTACAATTATATATACAATTTTAACAGTGATTGTACAAGTGTAAATCAAATAAATCAACAAAATCAAATATATAATCAAAAACAATGTATCCAACAATTTATAGCCGGTAATGTGGCAATATGTTCACACTACGGGAAGGACCAAAAAAGGAGCAGACACTGGACATGAAGGGGCCTACGCGTTTCAAATCCCTATGGGTTGGAAGGGATTTTCATCAGGGCCAGGTAGCTCTAGAGAGAAAAGAAGAAGAAAATTCTATAGTGTACATCTTAAAAACTTAAAACACCAAGAAACTTGAGTACAGAACCACCCAAGGTTCCTTCTGCTTACCACTAGCGGAGAATATCCGAGAGAGAGATAACACCTGTGTGACAACAAAACAATAAAGACTACATAAGTAAAGGAAGATGTTTGTCGGGGGCTTTGTGTTGCTATCATCGGACAAAACATTTACCTTAGGTGTGTGCGGAAGCCACGTTGTTGAAAAAATCCCAGTCGAAGAGTAGGCGGCGAGATGAAGTTGGATGGCCTGGGAAGGAAACAATATCCATTTATTATGGACTAGTGACGGGTGGTTGAGTTTTTTGTCTAGCACTAGGCCAGGATTCTTACCGGGGGATCGTGAATGGTCACGTCCAAGCGCAGGATCGCGAATTTAGAAGAGTCAGACCTCGTTGGTTTCCAGCCTCTGATGGGAAAGAATAATAATAATAATGAAGGCTTCTTAGGTCAGCATTCGGAGTGTAGATAAGCGGGACTCTTCAGTTAAACCTGGGCGAATTGCTGCTTACCGGTTTAGAAACAAGGAATTAGCTACAGCTCAGGAATCAAGGAGTCAAGAGAGTACTGCAAGCACTGCAAATCAGTAACAAGAAATATCTGTAGCTCAGGAATCGAGGAGTTTCAAAAGCTCAGGAAACAAGGCTATCAAAAGCTCAGGAAACACGAATGGGTCTCACCTGCATACAGCTACAATAACCAACCCTGGACTGGAGGGAGCTGGAGCTTAAAAGAGCTCACAGTAATCACATACATCAGATGGGAGCAGGATAGCAGCAGCCAGCCACATGTGAGCTGAATTCCTCCACCCATCCTTGGCCTGCATGGTTGAAGATGAAGCAGTGAGCAGGGATTCTAGGTAATGGTGTTTCAAGCATGAGCAGGATTGCTACAAGCATGTATTAGTATCAAAAAGAGAGTGAGGATTAGAGAGCCAGTCCTTATCCCCTAGGTTATATTTTGAATCAATGAGAACTAGTCTGTCAAGACGTGATAAGAAACTCAAAGCTGTGTGTTGTTTACCAGAGAGAAGAAATCTTCTTTCTTTATGAAGCCCTCACTCACTAACCTAGTTGGTGGCATGCTTCATCATCGGGCCCACCTGGTGACACTGAGTGTGTCCCTGGTGTGCTACAACGCCTGTGTTACAGCAGAGCTGGTATACTTACTGAGTGTGCAGTGTGGGTGACGTGAAAGTGAGATTTAAAACTGTCCAGTGGTCCCATTATCCAAAGGGATTGATTTGAATGTTTGGGCCTCTGGCAGCAATAAAAGCAAGGCAGCGGATGTAAAAAAATCAAATCTGATCAAATAGACTTTATTTCGGTTTTTGTTCAAAACCATAATAGTGCATATACAGTAATACTCACAGTACATAATACTTTTGTTAAAATCACATATCATGTTAAAGTGCAAAAGGTGCAAGGGTATAATTTCTTCATTACATAAGAGCCAGGAGATTGGAAAAATTCATTACATGAGGATCATTACAAATCCATACATTTTCTATATTTAACAGTTAATTAAAAAAATTCTGTCACAAGGCAGCGGATGTAGGTGGAGTTGTATTTAGGGGACACCTGCATCTTGTGAGTGGTCTACATGTTTCAGCCAGGCCGTTAATAAAAACTGGCTTTCCTCAGGACCTAGAAATGTGAAAAGTGCGATCTATACTCACTCTTGTGTATAGGTCAGAGTATGTGTTGCACGCGCTAAGGTGCCCTATATGTTAGAATGCAATTCCTTCTCAAAGCATTCAATAGCGATTAGCTGCGAGTGCCCCATGAGATTCCGACAGAGGTACTGGCAATGTAGTGAGGAGATCCATGATTGCCCAGAACCTGTGGGAACACCTCTTTTGATGCTTCGGATTTCCGTTGATACAAGCATGAGCAGGCTGGCTTCCACAAAACCAGTCATGGATTGCGAATGCATGGCAATTTTCAAATAGCGTTCAAATGGCTGGAAGTCAGTATACGCATGCAGGAGAGGGTCCAGAATCTTATTAGAACACTGGAAAGTCCCACAATTTGGCCCCCTGGTGGTGGGCACAAGAGCGCATGGAGCTATTTGTGACAGGGACCTGGGTTTAAAACAGCTAGTTAACTTTTCAGTCTCTTGAGAATATATTTTGCACTAAATATGCAAAGAATATAAATGACACAGAGATGAGAAGTGCTGAATTAGATGAGGATGAAGTGGTCAGGCAGACGTTATGTGTGTTTATCAGATACCTCCATGTCCAAGAACTCCTTCACTATCGACTGGCCGGTGGGGTTGAGACCGTTTCCCGTGTAACTCGTGAGAACTCCAACAACACTGGGGAGTATCACATTAACTCTTTCCTTACATCCTACATCCGGACTGTTCTCGCCAATTAACATACTCGAATACAGAGACTCTTAGAAAGTGGTTTATCAAATACCACAGTATACATACGAATATTCCTTCATACTGTGTTCATCGTGGTACACATTAGACAGACGACTGTTAGTGGAATATACTATCCACTGGTGACCAATAAAAGACACTCTGATTCTCGTAGAAATCACCTGTTAAATTTCTGGACTACCATATCCAGTTTCGTTTTTGAATCTTGACTGACTCTGACTCAGAAGACTTTGGATTTTTTGATTATCAAAAAGCTCGATAAGCCTTGAAAAAGTCACGCACAGTGACAAAACACATGTCGGCTGGCTGTAGCTGGATTAGAAAAATGTATTTGTCGGATAACCAACATGAAGAATATATGCTGAACAGAATACACGATTAAATTTCTGTTTCAATAACTACTTTTGCTGTTTTGAATTTATCAGCTACTAAACTTAATTGTGCTGTGATCTGTCTATGTTAAAATACAAATAGTTTGTCGATAGGTGCAGAGGCTTCTGCAACGTATTGGGTTGATACTGTTGGTGGCACGGTATTAAGACATAGAGCACGCCTAGAAAGAAAGGATTGTTCACTGACATTAGTGCAAACAAATTGGAGGTGCTGGCTGTTTCTATAATTCCACTGCCATTTTTTCTATGTACACACCTCCATGTCTAGCTCTATACAAAAGGCCATCATGATTAAAGAAGGTCACCTCTGATATTGGCGCCTCTGTTGTAAAGTCCATTCCAGGTGCATAATCCCAGCCTGCCAATGTTAGCTATTCCCAGTTCCATCAGCCAGGCCCAGCATCTTTGGTTACATTTGTGGATATGAGGTAGAACTTCAATCAGGCAAGAAGCCTATGAAGCCAAAGCATTTAATAACTATGAATGAATCAGAAGTTAATTGTGGTGGTTCAAATCTGCATTTTGAAGATGACCTCAGGTCACAGTCTTGTTCCTCTCCTCCAACATGGAAGTGATTTCCAATGCAAGTAAAAGAACATTTAATGCTTTTGCTGACAATCTCGATTTATTTTTATGTTTGCTCTGCATGCTGACATAGATTACTCATATTATGATAATGAGATAAAACATGGAAATGTTGCTAAGAAAATTAAGCTACAAAAAGGGCTCCAATTGTGATTTTAGACTCAAGAGGTCTACCTATTTTTAGCCCATGATCCTATTCAGTACCCCAACTCAACACAATGGTCACCGCCTTTTAATATGGAACAATGCAAACAATCTAGAATTATGTTTTCTTTAGACAAGCCTGCCAAATTAAAAATAAGAGCTAAATATCCATGCCCCCTGTTGCTTAATAAGTTGTCTATGATTCCTGTATTTCAGCCTAAAATCTTAATCTCTTTGAGCGGGGTGGACTTAATCCCAGAAGGGGCATGGACAAAGTTTGGGTGGGATTCATGCCAGGATAAACTTTTTGACACTCTGGGGCATTTTTCAAAAATCTTTTCTATAGCAGGGCAAACAAAACCATCTGAAGCACCTTTAAATCCAGAGGTAGACTCAAATTGGACCCAAAGATTCCTATTCTGTGGAATGTGGTTTCATGCTTACTTATGAGTAACAAAAATAAGATGCACATTATTTCTCCAGAGGTGAAGGATTTAATATTGAAAGATGCAATAGTATCATGTCTACTGGACAAGTCTGGTTTGTGAACAACATTTTCCTAGTCAGGGGGAAGAACAAGAAATTTGCCCAATTATATATTTGAGGGACTTCAACCACTGCATATTTTTTTAATCATTTCAGGATAGAAACCATAGTCCATCTTGCAGATATCCTTCTAGCAGGGGACGGTTTGTCTGGACCTGAAGGATGCCTTTCAAGAATTTAAATCTTTACTCTCCACAGACGATTTCTCCAATTTTTGTAGCAGAGTCAGGTGACAGGTTAATTTACCTTCTCTTTTTCCTCTCCTCTGCGCCATGGTGCTCTACCAAACTAGCCAAGCCTCTAGCTGCTGCCATCCACGAGCAGCGCTTCAGTATGGGTATATATTTAATTGGTATGATCTTTCTAGAGCAATGGAGGGACACTTAAATTAATCAAGTTAATCTCACCATTGCATTCATACAGTTTTTCGGTTTTATAGTAAACTTGGAAAAATGAGACCTGACCCCTTCTCAATGGATGGAGTTTGTGAGATTTGTAGTGGACTTGAAGAAAGAGGTGATTCAACTCCCATGAACAAAGTTTAAATCAATCAAGAAAGAACCAAAGTTAGCATTGAGAATCAAGAATTATATCTGAGGCATACGTCAGCCCCGATAGTGTGTGGGAGTCTCACCACATCCCTTCCCCACTTTGTTCCGAACCCCTCTCCTGGATGCTACAAACATAGTCTGTGAGTCTCTGATTAAGCTTCAGGTGGGGCTGTTGATCATACTGCTGATTTTGAGACCTGATCAGACATCCTTCTTGTGACTCTGTTGGGTGCCCATCAGTCATCCCTTGTTCACGTGTTGGTTCACCTTTCAGTTCTTCAGGGGTCACCTCTGTCACTGTGAGGTCTCCTGTCTCCGAGACTTTTTCCTCCTCAACTTTCCCATGGCCTAAAACGTCCACCTTCTTAATATATGAGGGGACATATTTACAAGCCCCTACGCCATCAGAGCATCCCTGTTACGGGTGCTCCGGTGTTGTTTCAACATTACCCATATTTTCAAGATAGGGCTAAGCCACTTAACATGGCTTAACGCCACATTGTAAATATGCCCCTTTCTTCTGCAGTTCACTCTGGCAAATGGGCAGGCAAGAGGTGTTGCAGTGGGCAATCAACTGCAACACCCTTTTTTGCACTGTCCCAGATTTATACGGCTGGAGCAGCACCAAATACTAAGGCCAGGTAAACACCTGGTTTTATCAATTTCTCCTCGTTTTTTGCTCTTTTTGCAGCACACACAGATAGATCAAATTGCACTTCCTGCATATAAACAATCTCCCCTGCAACGCAAGCACCCTTGCAACATGGTGCTAGGAAGCTTATGCTGGTGCTTGGCATATTTTTTAGTACCATCGCTAGGGCAAACACAGAGGTGCGCTGAATTTTTGTAAATGTCAGAGCACAGCATTACCAAATTTGGGGTAACGTCACGCTCCACCATTTTCTTGTAACTATTCCCTGAGATGTTTTGAGTTACTGTCTCCTCACCCTTCTGGACAGTCACCAATTTGCCTTCCACTGTGACTACCTCCCATACACAGGGTTTAAATGTCATTCTGACTTTCCAGCCAGGCCTGCAATCCTTCAGGAGCACCTGAATTCTGGGTCAAGTCGGTGGTGGGCTGCTCTCCTCCTGACACTGGCTCTAGTTTTGTTTTGTACCCACCTGTTTTGGGCACCCTCTGAATCATACTCTGGTAGTATCTATTCTGGGTGCATAGGAATCATGTCGGGCTGGTCTCAGCGTGGGGGTTCTCTGGGGACACTGAGTGGTGCAATATGATGTGGCTTGCTACTCTCCAAGGAACCTGTGGAGGCTAAGCTCCTGGTTTATGCCCTCATGTGTGGCAATTTGAAAGGTCTTGTTTAGTGTCCACATGAACTGCTCAACGTCACCAACTCATTTGTGCCGTATTCTCAGTTGGTGTAACAAGTCTCGGAACTCACTCCACTGAAACGGTGGCCCATTATTCATCTTGATTTCTTCTGGAAGGCCGAACAGGGCCAGTATATTCTCCAATACTGGGGCCACCTTTGCAAACACCACGAAATCAATAGGGTAATTTGAATGGCTATCCATGGGGACCATTGTAATTCTTTCATATGGAAACTGCCAAAGTTCAGGCTAACTTTGGCCCATGGGGTGTTGCAAGGCTCCTTCGTTATTATAGGTGCCGTTGCATTGGGCTGCTGGTGATTAGACATGCTGTCCATTTCCATACCAGGTATTTCCCCAGTGCCTCCAGCCATGTGAACCATACCCTCCTCTGTAGATGAGATTTCGTTTTTGCTGTTCTTTGGTGTTCGCCATGGCAAGTACAACAACCTGCCATGTCAGGATCCCTGGGATGAATAGTCTGTCGCCCTGCACAATGAGGCCCTCCTGCGTGGCACTGAGTTTGTGACATGTTCCTTGTCCCATCCACTGCAACTGTTTGCATCCTGCAGAAAAAAGTGACATGAGACTTGTTGCAGTTCCTCCAGATCCTTCTTTAGCTCCATGTCGCCAGCCGTCACTTCACCGATCTCCAAGAGACTCACCCCTTGGACAAGCCCCTTGGCTCACCAGTTGGACATATTCCTCCATGTGCCTGGCCTCCTGCTCCATCTCACCGTCTATTTGGGGTAAGTGCTGTGATAGGAAATCAGCAGGATTCTTGAACCGTTGCCTGTATATCACTTCAAATTGGTAGTTCTGCAGCTTTATAATGCCTTCATGCAATCTGGGATGGTGAATGGCACTCAGTGCCCCTGAACAGCGGCCCCAGTGGCAAATGGTCAGTGACCACACAAAATTAATGCCCACATAGATATAAGTGAAAATGTCCACAGACCCACTTTATGGTATGGCGCTTCCTCATGATCTGGGCATATCTTACTTACATTGGCGTTAATGCTTTGCTTGCTAATGCCAGGGGTGCCCACTTTCCGGGCTAGACTTCTTGATTGAGCACTGCCCTGAGGCCTACCGGGCTTGTATTCACCACCAGCTCCGTTATTTTCTTGCGAGCAAAGTAGGCCATGGTCGTCTTGCTCATAAGTGGCGACTTCACTTGTTGAAATGCATCCTCTTTCCTAAGGCCCCATACCTATTGAGTAGCCATTTGCGTGAGCGCCCTCGTGGGCTCCGCAGTGGTCACCAGGCTGGGGATGCATCTTCCACAATAGGTTGCCATCCCTAAAAAGACAGCATACCTCCGTGGCATTGCATGGCGCTGGGGCTTTTTCGGTTGCATGTGACTTCCTTGGGTCCACTTGCACTCCTTCATGTGTAAAAATATAGTCAAAGAACTCAATGTTCATCTCGAAGAAGGAGCACTTCTCCTGGTGAAGAGTGATTCCATACACATACAGGCGCTTCAGGGTGCCCTCAGGTGCTCATTATGTTCCATCACAGTCGCTGAGTATATTATGATGTCATCGCTGACATTCATGACACCTTGTAAGCCTGATAGTGCCTTCCTGATTGCATCCTGAAATACTTCTGCGGCAGACAATATTCTAAAACTTAGCAGTTTATAGCGTTGCAGGCCCAGGTGCATGGAAAAAGTTGAACTGCAGGTGATAACCCTCGG